>NW_015389277.1:176914-192380 GCF_001527695.2 Protobothrops mucrosquamatus
AGATTTCCTCAATGTTCCTGACAGAACATGGCTCCAGGGAACTATAGAAAGTGGTGAGTAGATTTCATACTCGGAGACAGAGAAGGAAAGAATCATGGTGTTGATGTTCCTGTTGATGGAACATCAAGACTTAGCTGCAGGAACAATATGGCCAACATCATATTGCCTTGTCCAAGAAGGGGAAACTGAGGTTCATCGTTGAAATGTTCCTTTTTTCTAGGCAGTTCTTTTTATTTCTCCACACACTTGCCTGCTGTCTGCCAATTATTTTTGTTAGAAATTGTCTATACTATATGCTGCTAACAAATCTTTATTCTCTCCTAGCTCTCTGGAAGGTTTTCTTTCTTTTTCTTCTTGTTTATCATACAAAAATGTTTCCATCTAAGTAAACTTCCTGTTTAAAGCTTCAGCATATTATCTCTTCACAGACTCTGAAAAGAATCAGCTATATGGAAATAAAAAATTGCAAGGCTGATAAGGAGATGATGTGTTAGCACCAGGCTTCCTTCGTAGATCCTGTGGTTTGGAGATCAATCCTGAATCACTTCAATAGGCTGAGATGCCAAACACGCTTTGCTTCCCTGCGTGATCCTGTCTCTTATTTTAAGATTTAAAAAGTATTCCTAAATAAAAAATGATGTATAGGACAGAAGATAATGGAGAATGCAAGCTAAAGGGGTGTTGATGTTTGAAGTCATCAAGCAACAAAGTCCCACAGTGCCTGCTTTCTTTGTATATTTATAAATAAATGATTACCTATGCATTCTTTGCGCTCTTTTCCAACGAAGATTAATTTTCAAAACATAAAGCAATATTTCTTGAATCATGGATTCCAGAAAGAAAGAAAGAAAGAAAGAAAGAAAGAAAAAAAGAAAGAAAGAAAGAAAGAAAGAAAGAAAGAAAATATTGTCAGTACAATATAGTTCTAATTTTCATGCAGTTTTAATACGTTGTCTTTATTAATGGTCTCAAGCTGCTGCTGAAACTGTTTCTAGAATCTTTCAGAAGTTGAGAATATCAGAAATATTTATGTCTCCTTCTAAGCACATCTCATCACCAGTTATCTCAGGAACTACCTTGTAAATAGTTTGGGAAACCAATAGCAACAAGAAAGTCTCAAACAGAGAGAACACTGTTTATGGCATCAGTTTAGGTAAAGAATTGAACCTGTCTGTGTAGAATCAACGGGATGACACACAAATGATTTTAACGCCTATTATGCTATCACAAATGACAGAGTAGCATTTTGGCAAATCTCTACAAAACAGACAAGCAATATTAGAAAAGCTAGGAAATCAAATATATAGACAGTTGTTTTATGACATATCTTCTTGTAGAAACAGAGTGAGCAAAGGGGGGATGCCAGTATGAAGCTGTCTATGATGGAAAAAGAATGGCTTATGGGCAGGACACAGGAAACCTATCAAGATGTCAGGATCGAGAAAAGGGACATGGTTTATACAATGTGCTGGGTCTGTCAGCACAATTTTTCTTCTAACATTTATTTATTGTTCTTGTCTCCCTTGTTTTCACACATTCTGCTTCTCAAGCCACAGAGGAATAGTTCCGAGACTTAAAGAAGACATTAATAATTGGCTTTAAATGAATCAATTAGTGTTGACTACTGTTTAATTTATTTTTGTTTTTGCTTTTCACTTTTGCTTATCAAATGTTTATTACAATTTATTATTAGGCTCAATGGTTATGGTATTGTATTTTGGATTGTATGATAGCCATAATTTTAATAGACCCAGTAGCATACACATTTAATGAATATATAGTTATTATTCACTCCTACATGGCTCTGTGGCCTTGTGAGCCCAGAGGACCAGGCAGTCAGGCCGAAGGGGGGGGGAAGGGGGCTGGTTGGCACCTTTTTAATTAATTTTTAATCATCCTTGCCTCCTGAATTTAAATTTTCTAAATTTTTAATTTTTATATCCCATTTTTATATTTAACATTTGATTGGACATCGCTCAGAATCCCTCTCTGAGGGAGATAGGTGGGTCAAAAATGTGAACAATAAATAAAATACAGCTATTATATTATAAATAAGAAAGTAGTGTTTGTAATTGTGGGAAGTGTCTTCCCTCAGCCAAATATAAAGTCAATTGAATGAGAGTTAGTATCATATTGACTCGCTGAAATTATCATTCAGCACTATAGAGGGCCAGTTTGGTCTAATCAGGACTAGAAACCTGGAGACCCTGAGTTCTACTCCCGCTTTAAGCCATGAAAGCTAGTCAGGTGACTTTGGGACAGCCAACTCACCTGACAGGGTTGTTGTTTTGGGGAAAATAGGAGGTGAGAGGAATATTAGATACGTTAGCCACTTTGAGTTATTTAGAGGCAGAATATAATTAAATAAATAAAATAAATGGCAAATTATGCTGCTATAAAACCCCTAGAGTCTAGCACAGTAGAGCCACTTGAAGTCCATTGTCATAATAACTGTGTATGTTACTCTGTAACGCCGCACATGGTAATTCTACAAGTAATCCTCAAGTTATGACCATTTGTTTGCAATCAGGATGGTGCTGACCTGTGCCTGAAGTTATGGCCGTTGCAGCACCCCCATCGTCATGTAATAAAAATTCAGATGCTTCAACCCCTCCCACCCCTTTCTTCTGCCCTACCTAGGCTGCATAGTGGCACTTGGCCACAGCGCCAGGCTTGGGACTGAAGAAGAGGCAGCACTAGGGCTGAAATCACTGAGAAATGTGCACAGCTTTTCTCACTCTTGATCTAGGCCACCCTGCAGAGCAGCACTTGGCCACAGCACTGGGATGAATCTGAAATAGAAGCCCAGAGCTTCAGCAGTCTCAGCTCGTGGCCACTGCCCCCAAGCCTCAACTTTAGCCATAGAGCACCACTGCCACTTAGGAATGCTGCCTTGTGCTGTTCTCCAAGATGCACAAACTGAGAAACAGTGCAATTGCCTCTGGCACCCCGGCACCCCAGGATCTGCTGTGTGCCTCTCACCTTCAGATGTTTTGCACCAGGCCTTCTTTCCTGAAGTCACTTCACAGCCCTCTGCAAACTTTACATGATTTGGAGAATGAGATTTCCAAAGGATGCAAGAATGCAACCCATTCTCACAGTCCTCTCCAAATCTATCCAAAACCCTCAAGATGATGCTTCTCAAGTATTTAAAACTGCTTGCATTTCCCAGTTGGGTCTCATCAACAGTACTTTCTCAAATTAATATTCACTTTTTCCTGAATTGTTTTATTACCCCACCTACTCTCTGCAGAATAAGAGGAAATGAATTTAGTTTCTTGGTGCCTTTGTCTGGCTTCTATCAGTAATGCAGATCTGAAAACAAAACATTATCTAAGAAAGAAGCATAATGTCAATTCTTTGGGTGTTTTTTTTTTTTTTTAGAAAAAAATGTATTCTGGCTGGGAATTGCCTCTCCTGAAATATTTTCTAAAAATAACTTGCTGTCTTCTATGAAAGGCTTCTTCCTTCATTTCTGATTTAGAGCTGGGAACCACATTTTGAATGACACTGGACCTTCTGGCACTTTGTAAACACCTCTTTTGCAAGATGACCTGCTGGCTGCTTTCCACCTGAGGACAAATACCAGAAAGCTTTGATGCAATTGAAACAGAAGCTCTAGCCCAGCACACGCCCTCAATAGTGCAGCAGCTGAAGAAGAAAGGAAGCCTGCTATGGTCTTGACAGCTTTCTCCCTCAGCAAGAGTGCAGGGAACCGGAGTATGATAATTACCTGAATCCCAGAATTATTGAGTCTGTGCCACAGAAAATAAACTGGTGATACCCAAATCAGGATCATTGGTTAATATGACATAGATTCCTGAAAACTCAAATATCTGCCAGATTCCTTCTGAATTTTGAAAATCAACATATACCTGTAATTTGTCAGCAAGGTAATAACAGTAAGTCTACATTAGTCATCCTCATGGCTGCTAGAATATGATATGTTTTTTTTAGATAACCTTTATTGTCATTTTTTCCTGTGGNGAAACACTTCAAAGAACTTTCAGGCATGGTTTAACCTAAAAAGCCTTTATTAGTGTAAAAGGAGTGTCAGCACGGCATGGAGAATGCCAAGATCTGAATTTCCCTTCCTTTGCACATAACATTCCAGGCATTTCCCCTCCCCTATTTTGGGGTCATGATTCACATCTTCCAATTAACCTGGAGGGCAAAGATTCACTTCTGTTCCCTTCCGTGGGCTTTTCTCTCCTCTCTCTTTCTCTTCTGAATTAACTCTAAAAGTACCATACAGTTCTGCATATTTTGTCAAAGCAAGAATATTCAATATTAGCAGCATTGACACTTACATTGCTCAAGCAACACTTCTGTGCTATGACCTGGATGGAAGGGAGGAAACCACCAATAATCTTCTCAGCCATCCTCACCACTCTCTGCACTGCCTTCCTGTCTGAAACAGTGATGCTTCTAAACCAGACTGTGATGCTGTATGACAGAATATGTTAAGAAAGGATCACTTAAGTGGAGCCAGAGAAAGAGTACGAAAATCTCACTGGTCATGCTGGCTGGACAGTGGGTGAATACAGTTCCAACACATCTGAGGAACACTTTGATGGGATGGGCCTCTCTTGACAGTTCTGCAAAATCCTATGAGATAATTGCTGGCACTCTAGTCAGTGGACTCAGAAAGTAGCTTGACTTCTATGTATGCATGGTAAATATAGGATTGACAAGCTGTAATATGAAAATCATTCGTTGGTTATAGTTAGAATTGGGCACATTTCCATTTATATTACCTTGAAGCTGAATATTAACTTACATTTATTATTCTACCTATATTCAATATATTCTATGCATTTGATGAACTATACTGACTAGTACTTAAGTCCAATCAAGGTCTTCTTCAAATTAATAGAAACAAGCCTATCTTGCTGCTTTCCAATTATTATTTTTTATCATATAAATTACTGAAATACTTTTAAAAAATTGCCTGTAATCCAATCCAGATGTGTTATGATAAAGAGATGGACATGTTATTTTTTTTTGCTTTGACATACTAACTGGGGTTTGAGTGGCATATTTCCTTTGGGATGCTTGACCAAGAAATTATAGCATTTGGAGATGTGAATTTTTTTCACAGACTTTCAAATGTTACTTTGCTCTTGATTACCATACAATAATTTTGAAGAAGCAAGATGGCATGTGCTTATTTTAAACATCTGAAGAGGAAATCCCATAGGTTGTAGTTTTTCTCAACATTAGCCATTTTTAAGATGTGTGGACTTCAACTCCCAGAATTCAATCAGCATGCTCTATCTGATGCTAGCAAGTTCTCAATTTAATGGTTCTCTCTAACTTAGAAGAAAATGGAGGACAGGAGTTTCATACAGGAATACTAATTTTCCCATCCCAGTTCCTTCTCCCCATTTTTAAGAAGGTACAACAGCAGTTATAGGAAATACATGAATTTGCATTCTCTTTTTCAAGGGAGTTTTTTTTTCCTCTTTTGCTGATAAATTGAAATGTCTCAGCCAGTATTGTAGAAAAGATTTTGGCTAAGGAAATGCATTTGTCTAGAGCTATTATTGAACCAAGCAATGTTTCAAGACCATTGAAAGGAATGTGGCAGCAATCACAAATGACATTATTTGGACAGCACTACATTTGTTTTCATCATCATCAGAACCAATTTGTTATTTGCTTTTGATTATCAAAAAAAATCTCAGGTGGAATACAAAAAAGAGACTTGTCATCAATTATTACTATTTTTGCCTTTGAGTCAATGTTGACTTCTGGTGACTACCTGGATAAGGTCCTGTAGTTTTCTTGGCAAAGTTTTTTGAAAGTGATTTGCCATTGCTTCTTTCCTAGATTGAGAGAGAATGACTGGCCCAGGATTATCCTGCTGGCTTTGTATAAAAGGTGGAATTAGAACACACATTCTCCTAGTTTCTAGACTTGTAACCCACTTGTACAAAATTACCTTAGCTTTAAACTACGAAACAAGACAGACACATAGCATACAGCCAGTTCGCATCAGTTCGGCAGAACCAGTAGCTAATTTTTTGTTGCTCAGGCCCAGAATGGACTTCCGGAAGCAGCATCCACACAGAGAACCGGTTGTTCACATATTTGAATCCCACCACTGCATACAGTTCCGCAGATTCAGCCCTAAACATCAGCTAGAAAGAATGGGAATTCTATAATTATTGTCTGAACTGAGGATATCCTCTATCTTTATATCTTTTGAATTACATTTATTGTCTTTCTTTTCTGCAACATATCCACCCACCATGCCATATACAGTATATTGAATTCCAGAAAACCATATCTATTTGAGAAATTGATCAAAGAAAAGTACAGGTATTACATCTGGACTTCAAAAACCATGATGTCAGCTAGAAGTAAATAATAAGTTTTGACCAGTAAGATTAGCTAAAATGTTTAAAAATACTTCGAATAATTGCTGGAAATGTAAACAAAGGCCAGGTACTTATTACCATATCTGGTGGGTATGCCCTAAAACGAAAAAGTTCTGGCTTAAGATACATACATGGCTGGAAAAGATGACTAAAATATAGATAGAACTTAAACCATAATTGTTTTTGTTAGGAATATTAGGAGCTAAGTACGAGAAGGAGAATGAGTATTTAATATTGCATGTATTGACAATAGCAAGAATAGTATTTGCCCAATATTGGAAAAATGAAAACTAACCAACTGAAGAGATCTTAATTAAGAAACTTTTAGAATGTGCAGAAATGGATAGATTAACTTTAGAGATTAAAGAGAAAGAAGATTCAGTTTATTTTAAAACATGGGATAAATTTTATCAATGATTAGGAAAACGAACTAGTGAGAAATGAATGTGATATGTTACTTTGAATATATATTAGTAGGAAGAATGATATTTATTGATCAACTGATACTATTTATGATTACTGTAGTGTTTATCATATTCATCAGAGCTATTTACTATTATATTAATTAGTATTAACTGAACATATGTACCCGGACAATAGTCTGTTTGCTAAAGCTTAAAAATGTTACCGGGGGGCAACCCAAATGTTGTTCCCAATCCTGTCCCAACCCCAATCCCGACCCTAACCCCACCCCGAACCTTAATCCCTATCCTGGTCCTATCCCTTCCCCAACCTTATAAAACTCAATAAAAAACTTTATAAAAAAAGAAGTAAAGAATACGTTTTGTATCTCTTTTGCTTCTCTCCGGTGGTTATCTGGATTTTTTTTTTGCAAATAATCCTGTGGCCCTAACAAGGATATAAATTAATTTCAAAAGTAGTGGAAGTGTTTCAGGTTCCATTTTGCTGGATGTTTTTGAATGGAAGATAAGTTTTTCTTCCCCTCTGGTTCCTTGACAGCAGAAAAGAGCGAAGAGAGCAGGTGTTAGCAAATAGCTGGCAGCTGGTGTTTTAATATGATACATGGATTGCTAATGTCATTACCATTTAGCATAATGGTACAGCAGAATGAATGGTAGATATGACATTTAATTGTAATGCTGATTTCATTTGCTGTCAGTTTTATAATTTGTGCTAGGACATGTGTAGAGGTGGCTTTTCAATGTTCTTGCTAGCTAACGGGTCAGGCAGAATGGGGCAGTGTGGGCTACATTTCCTACATAATTGTACATGCAGGAATCCTTGGGCTATGCATTATTTTAAAGCTGCCTGTGAAATGTGAGAAGATGTGACTAGTATGTAATCGTATGTAGATTGTAACTATCCCTTATTTTTTTTTTAAAAAAAAATTAATACTCTTATGGGAATTGAAATACAATTCGAGGACATGAATATTTGTGTATTTCAGTATAGGCAACATTTGTGATGTATATACATTTCTTGCTAGCAGTTTTGCCCACAAAATCTGATTTACGAACAGTTACAGTATACCATGAGTATGTTACTATCAGAGAATCATGCCATTCATTCAGAGAAGGACACATACAATAAAAAGAAAAAATTGTGTATCAGTTTTGGAAGTGAAAACTAGGTGAGCTCATATTGAAAAGGGAAATAAACTATCCAACTTTGTTTCTTGTTCAAACATTTCCTTTGTTATGACACTAAATTCTCAGCAGTTTACTTTCATGTGCCAAAAAATTCAGGTCCTGTGCAAAGCAGCATAGGACATGCACTTCCGATGTTTGCTCTTTTTCTAGCTGAAAAGAGTCTTGTAGTAGCAGGCAGAGATGCTGATGAGTTTAACCCTGACCAGGAAAAATGTTCTTGGCAAATGAAACACATTCAGCATCTTGCACAGCCTCTTAGCCACCATCCTGCTTCAGTAGCATGTCTGAAACAGTGATGGATTTTGCTTGCATTAAAAGGAGGAACTTTAAAGGGATTGGAATTTGCAAACTCAGAAAAATAGTTAATTTTGAAAAAGAAGATTTGATTTAGAAGTGATGCCATTTTTTTCTCATATATATCTTGTCTTTGGAAGAAAATACTGTTCCTTCCCATTTCAAAGCAATTTATAATAGCCCTGCATCAGCCTGATGTACTGAATATTTCAAGCAAGGTCTCTTCGTCAGTTATTGCTAGGAAACTCACTAACTGGTTGACAGCGCTGAAGAGCAGGAGCTGAGCTCAACAGGCACAACCTCTTTTGAGTGATATCTTAGTTTGTAGAAGAACTAGAGCAGTGGTTCTCAACCTGTGGGTCGGGACCCCATTTGGGGTTGATCGACCATTTCACGGGGGTCGCCAAGCAAGGCTGTCCGCCATTTTTTTTGTCCGCCATTTTTCCCCTTTTCCGGTGGGTGCCTTACCTCCCTTGGGCTGGGCCAGCTGGTGGTTGGCCTGCTCCATCTCTGCCGCTTGCCAGCTACGCCTCGGCCAGCGCAGGGGGCGGAACCACGCATGCGCGGCAGTCCCGGGCAGGGAAAGTCCTCGACTTACGACCGGTTTAGTCCTCGACTTATGACCGGTTTAGTCCTTGACTTACGACCGGTTGGGGTCGCGGCATTAAAAAGGTTGAGAATCACTGAACTAGAGACTAGCGACTTTCAATGATCATTGGGAATTTGGAAATGTTGGCTTTTCAGGGAAGAGTGTGTTTTCCTTCTTTTATTGACAATCATGGACTATGGAACGGGATGGAGTGGAATGGAACGGAACAGAACAGAACAGAACGGAACGGAACAGAACGGAGTAGAGCGGAGCGGAGCGGAGCAGAGCAGAGCAGAGCAGAGCAGAGCAGAGCAGAACAGAACAGAACAGAATAGAATAGAATAGAATAGGGTTTGAAGGGACCTTGGAGGTCATCTAGTCCAACCCCCTGCTCAGGCAGGAAACCCTATACCATTTTGGACAAATGGCTGTCCAGTTTCTTTTTAAAAACTTCCAGTGTTGGAGCATTCACCACTTCTGTTCCACTGGTTAATTGTTTTAACTGTCAGGAAGTTTCTCCTTAGTTCTAGGTTGCTTCTCTCCTTGATTAGTTTCCATCCGTTGCTTCTTGTCCTGCCTTCAGACCTTGGAAAATAGCTTGACTCCCTCTTCTTTGTGGCAGCCCCTGAGATATTGGAACACTGCTATCATGTCCCCCCTCGTCCTTCTCCTCATTATACTAGACATACCCAATTCCAGCAACCATTCCTTATATGCTTTAGCCTCCAGTCCCCTAATCATCTTTGTTGCTCTTCTCTCTACTCTTTCTAGAGTCTCAACATCTTTCTTACATCGCGGTGACCAAAACTGGATGCAGTATTCCAAGTGTGGCCTTACCAAGGCATTGTAAAGTGGTATTAACACTCCACGTGATCTTGATTCTATCCTTCTGTTAATGCAGCCTAGCACTGTGTTGGCCTTTTTGGCAGCTGCAGCACACTGCTGGCTAATATTTAGGTGATTGTCCACTAGGACTCCGAGGTCCCTCTCACAGTTACTACTATTGAGCAAGGTACCCGCTATACTATATCTGTGCATTTGGTTTTTCTTGCCTAAATGTAGAACATTACTTTTTTCACCATTGAATTTCATTTTGTTAGATAGCGCCCAGTGTTCAAGTCTGTCCAGATCCTTCTGTATCTTAAGCCTGTCTTCTGGAGTGTTGGCTATTCCTGCCAGCTTGGTGCCGTCTGCAAATTTGATGAGTTGCCCATCTATCCCCTCGTCCAAATCGTTGATAAAGATGTTGAAGAGCACTGAGCCCAGAACAGAGCCCTGGGGCACCCCACTACACACTTCCCTCCATGTAGATGCGGTTCCATTGAGGACCACATGCTGAGTATGGCTGATCAGCCAGCTATGGATCCATCTGATGGTGGTGCTGTCTACCCCACATTTTTCTATCTTGTCAAGTAGTAGGTTGTGATCTACTTTATCAAATGCCTTACTGAAGTCTAAGTAAATTATGTCCACAGCATTCCTCTGATCCACTAATTTTGTCACATGGTCAAAGAATGCAATAAGATTTGTCTGGCATGATCTATTTTTGACAAACCCATGTTGGCTTTTAGTAATGACTTTGTTTACCTCTAGGTGTTCGCTGATTCGTTGTTTGATTATCTTTTCCAGGATCTTAGTGGTTCCTCATTCTTGATTTCTTTCTACTTTCCAAATAATTGGGGAAATTGTCTACTTGTGGGAAAAGTCAACTGACACTGCATACTAGAATAAACTGTTGATTTAACCAGTCAATAATTAAGTGTTTATTTAAGATAAGGATTATACCAGAAATTGACAGGTTTCTCTGTTCTCGCCGAGAACATCACATGCTGGTGTGGTGTTTCTCAACCTTGGCAACTTTAAACTATGTTGGGTACAACTCCCAGAATTCCTCAGCCTTGCACAGATCTGATAAGTGCAATTAAATATTGCCTTTTTGCTGCTTGTATTGTGTTATTTGGTCAGATCTTTCTCCAGTTGTGCTGTAAGTACTTCCTTTTCCACCACCTTACTGGGCTCGTTTGACAATGAAGGAACTGCAATGCATGTACAGGATAGGACAAGCTGCTCAGATAAATTTTCACTGCTACAGTATGTCACCTTCCTATTGAAGCAGTGACTGAGGACTGAACATCCTCAGATCTGAAACTGAGCTCACAAACTGAGTCCCATCAGATCTATGGAAAACGCCCCAAGTAGTTTGTGAAATCCATCAGGTTCCAGGCACATATTCTTTGACATGCAGCACTCATATCAAAGAACAATTGGATGACTTCCTTTTAGAATAATTAGATTTGATAATGGATAGCCATGGCTGAAGTAGGTGGCCTAGCTTGGCTAAAATTATCAAAGCAGCTTCATCTAAAATACAATATCTGCTTCTCAGATGAATCTGGCTGAATCTAATGGATATATGTTAACTTTCCTTTGGGATGGATGTCTTATATGGGAATGGTAAGAACTATCAACCCAAATAGGAACAAGGCTGGGTAAAAAATGATTATTTCATATTTGTGTTTGTTTCTGTAATTCTAATTGGTTTATAATTTGTTCATTCAGGTTTTGTTTGTTATGCTTAAGTACTATAAGTGTTCTAATTCATTCTTCATATCATGGAAGCCTTCACATGTCTTTGTATTGTGCTGAGGTACAAAGATCAGTTCAATATGAGATGAATAGCAAATAAATTCAATAAACAAACAAACAAACAAGCAAACAAATAAAATATGAATATAAATGAACAAACATAAATATGAATGAAAAAGATCATATCTGGAATGTGGTTTTCTGTTGAAGCTTTTGGTATTATCTCCATTAATTATCATGCTGGCCTTTTGTGTTTTATATATCACCCTAATCATATTCTGTTGCCTCCTTGTCTTTTAATTCTAGCGTAAGTTTATTCATTTCCACGCATTCAAGAATTTTGTATATAATCATATCGTTTGTAGGTACGCATGTTTTCACCCTTCCAACACTGAGCATATACTATACAGGCTGCTGTCAATATATGTATAATGATGTGTTGGAGTTGCTTTTTGATCTTTAAATTTATTATACCCAGAAGAAATAGTTCAGGTTTGAATTCAATTTGCACCTTGGTTATCTCCTGTATCCAGTGCCCTATCTGTTCCCAATAGCTCTTTGCTTTGGGGCACAGCTACCACATGTGATAGAATGTTCCAAATAAAATATGAATATAAATGAACAAACATAAATATGAATAAAAAAGATCATATCTGGAATGTGGTTTTCTATGGTGCCAAAAGGAACAAAGGAAATGTGATCAATAACTGAATGTTGAACAGCATACTTTAAGAAGTAGTACATTCAATTTAGATAGGGATTGAACCTTAATTAATCTTCTAAGTTTTCCTGTTATTTATTGGGGCTTCCCATGGAGAAGGTGAAAGTACTAAAAACTTGAAAAGACTTGAACTTCTATCATAGCTTCAAGAACAAGAGTGCCCTGAGGGTTAGACCTGGGAATAGACTGAAGCTTTTCTACTGCAACTTTGCATTATTCTGGGTGAAATAGATTCCAATCATTCTCTGCAGAAATAGTAGTATTATGGATTAAAACTGATGATTGAAGTTCCATGGAACATAGTATAAAGATATTCTGTTGTCTAAAGTCTGAGTTTAGGTCAAGAGACAGATATGTGTTCAGGAACCATTTGAATGCCTGATAAATGCTATGGACCAACTCTGTGGTCAAACAATTTGTCATATAGATAACCTGAAAGAGGTTAAACCCTCCATTCCAATATACACTAGCCCAATCCTTCCTACTATATGATAAAGCTGTTCCCCCCTCCCTTAGCTCAGGGTCTCAATCTTGGCAACTTTAAGCTGGTGGACTCAACTCCCTGGCTGAGGAATGCTGGGAGTTGAACTCTATATAGCTTAAAGTTGCAAAGATTGACAAACATTGAACTATTGTGTCATTCTGGGAGACAAAGACAAATCTACCAATTTCCAGTGAATTCCTTATCTTAAATATTCTTAAATATTGACTGGTTAAATCAACAGTTTATTCTATTGCACAGTGAACACTGTACTAGAACAGTATTACATAGTTTATTGTAGTATACGAAATTGGCCCTCATTTAGTATTTGCTGTATCTCTTTGCTGCCATGTAGTGGACATTTGGAGTTCTGAAGTCCAGGTCCCATAGCTTCAACTCCTCCCGAAGTCCTATATAGCAACACCCATGAGATTTAGCCCCCCTTCCCCCCAAGGACGCAGGTTTTGTTCAAGAGAAGTTAAAAATATTGGTATGCCTAGCTGGAAGTTCTGCAATAACGATGGGCTTCTAGCCCCCTTTGAAGGGGTAAATGGGGTACATTTGTTGGTCTACCGGATGGAGAGGGAAAAAGAATTGTCTGGACTCAGATTCTTTTAAAATGTGTGTGGTGACTGCAAGACAATGATTTTAAGCTGCAAAGCTTTACTGATTATCTATCAATGTGTATAGCAGCTCCAGGACTAGGTTTGGGTGGGGCAGAGCAGAGAGGGGAGTCCTGGTTGCCTCTTGGTGATGGAGGTTTCCCACCCTTCCCATTCACCAGGACCGTCGCAGGGGGAGTAGCAGGTGGGTGGCTTGTCCTGTGTGTGCGCCCGAGCTGGAGGATGAGGTTGATGGTGAGAGCTGAGCACACAGCGGCCATGGCTTGGCACCATCCCTGCCCTGCTACGTGCCTTGCCTCGCCTCACCTCACCTCGCCCCATGGTGGTGACACTAGCAGCAGGAAGAAGCAGAGGTATGTGGGGGGGAGCATGCAATCCAGCCCACTGGATGTGCCGGGCAGCTGCATGGCTGCCTGCCCTGTCCTGGCTGCACAGCCATGGGCAAGCAAAGACATGGTGGGATGGAGCATGTAAGCGGGTGGCCGCCTGGCACATCTGGCAGGCCAGATCACATGCCTCCCCCTGAGCCTCTGCCTCTGCCTCCTATTTGGAAGGCTAGCCCAGCAATCGCAGAGCTTGGACCCACTTGCTCTGTGTGAGCTGCAGAACCCCAAAGTGTACTGGCTAAGAGTCTGGTGGGCTGCGGCTGCTGCCACACATCGTTGGCCCCACATTTGATATAGTGGTTAAGATGCCAGGCTGGAGACTGGCTAGTGCTCTAGTCATATCTTAGGTACAAAGCCAAACTGGGTGACCTTGGGCCAGTCCCTCTTTCTCAGCTCTAGGAAGAAGGAAGCAGTGCCAAACCACTTCTGAAATCTTGCCAAGAAAATTACAGTATATAGTCCAGGCAGTTTCCAGAAATTAAGGCCGACCCAAAAGTACACAACAAATGAATTGAAAAGCTGGTACTGCAGACACTTTATAAATGATTCCTGGTTTCTAGGAGGCTGCAAATTCTGAAGACATTTCTGATTCAAGAGGCAGACTGGTTTCCTTTCCCATGGATCTTTCTGCCAGCACCGCTCTTCTCCTGACCATCTCCTGCTGCCTGTGGAATACGGAAGCCCGAAATTACAACGATAAGCTCACTGTACCAAATGGGGGTCCCTGGGGTTCCTGGGGCTCAAAGAAGTTTTGCTCTTACGGCTATGCTAATGGCTTCGCCCTAAAGGTAAAAACTTACTTTTCAGATGCTCCTTTACTTCTGACTATTCCCTTGAAAATAGTTCTTCAGTTTTTCACTTTGACTTTTAAGAAAGGCAACAAGATGTCTCTTGATGCTTAACACTTTTTGATTCTATAATCAAAGAAAGGCATTGAGCGGCAGATCTAGTTTTGATCCAATTCATTGTCCCATATCGTGGGTAAATGTTGAAAATTCTCAAAATTGAAGACTGAAGGACCCCAAGGGGAGAAGGGGTGATCTTGAACTTTATCAGTCTTATTTTCTTAGGTAGAATCAGCTCAAGGGAAACGTGATGATACAGCTCTGAATGGAATCCGCTTGTACTGTACCGATGGCAGAAAAATTGAGTCTAAAGTTGGACCGTGAGTAATTGACTTTCTTGTCATATTTTATTTTCTTGTCATCAAGAATGGGAGAGGAGATGACTGATCCTTAGTTTACTGTAGAAGGGGATGCACTGGAATCAGTAATGCTGGCTTTCAGGCACTGTTGTTCAATGGTCTCTCTGAATCAGCAGCTGAGACATGGATGGAGATTTATTCCTGAGAGGTCCAAAAACAGCTACTAATATTTTGTGGGCCACAGCAAATCTATCTCCAACCTTTGCTCTTTCCTGACACTCATTCATGCCCCAAACACCCCTTTGTTGACTTTAGTCTCCCACACACTTTTCTCTTTATGCAACTCATGGATCTATATGCCATTCTTATAATTCTCTTTGTAGGGAGACAGGGACTGTTTATGAAGGTCAGAAGTGTGATTATTTTTAATGTCATATACTTGAATTCTGGAGATAGCTCTTTAAAAATCAAATCCCAGTCAATTCAGTCACATGCCAGGGAGTATTTTTGTTATTGTATTAAAGACTGAAGGTAAATCTCTATTATTTATCCTTTTATCTATTTGGCAGGTTCATTGCAAATGAAGTCTCAGCAATCAAAATGCCTCAATTCAGGATTAGGGCAACACTGGGCCTATGAGATGTTGTTC
>NW_015389277.1:193406-195537 GCF_001527695.2 Protobothrops mucrosquamatus
AGATAGCTCTTTAAAAATCAAATCCCAGTCAATTCAGTCACATGCCAGGGAGTATTTTTGTTATTGTATTAAAGACTGAAGGTAAATCTCTATTATTTATCCTTTTATCTATTTGGCAGGTTCATTGCAAATGAAGTCTCAGCAATCAAAATGCCTCAATTCAGGATTAGGGCAACACTGGGCCTATGAGATGTTGTTCCAATTTTATTTATTGCAAAATCCTCTTTCCCCAAATAAAAGCATGGGGAAGGGCCACATGGCAACCAGAGAGAGCATTCTATTTTCTTGTGGAACACCATATTTAATGTAACCTGAGATAAAACCTTAGATTTCTAGTAAGAAAATGAAGGACAGAATTTCCACCAGGGACTCACTAGCTGAATAATAATTCACTCTTTCACTAGTGGGTAATTCTTTCATTCAACTGTTATAGAAGGAAATGGTGCTTACAATAATGCAATTTCTGGAATAAGGGGTCTCTCCTCTAATGGCTTCTGAATGTGACATGGATTGGGAGCGGTCTTGGGAAAGCCATCAAAGGAAGGTTGGGGATAAAAAATTTTTCCTAGGAGCTTATGGCAGCAGCCACCAGATCCTCTTTCCTTGTATTTTTTTTCCCCCTATAACAACCCAATGAAAGTCAATTATTGGCCCAGAGTTAATGAATTTTAATAGTCAGACACAGAGTTCAACTGGTTCCTAGTCCAAGGTTTTAGCCATTATGCCTGATTCTAGTGGCCTGATGACAAGGGCTTAATCTAGACATCTTTACCTCTTTTTTTTTGTCAGGTGGGGAACCTGGACCCCAACACAGTACTGCCACTCAGGCTACCTGGTTTCTTTTTCTCTGAGAGTGGAACCACATCAAGGAAAAGGTGATGATACAGCAGCTAACAACATCCAGTTCAAATGCAGTTCAGGTCAAATCCTGATGGGCAATGGCCTGAGTTGGGGTAATTTTGGCCCATGGAGCAGTCGCTGTCGCTCAACTGGTATATGTGGGATCCGAACAAAGGTGGAGGGAGTGCGAGGCTTTGGTGATGACACAGCACTCAATGATGTAGTTTTGTACTGCTGTTAATGGCTGATATATGTTCCCTCATCTATGCATTTTCAAAGACTGTTAATTATAGTTCAATATTAACTTGAGAATAGAGAGTATGTTTGTGTATAATGTGGTAGTACAAGGTAACCACCCCCCACGTGTGTCTTCAAATTGGTTCAGATTGGAGAGGGAAAAGGGTGGTGGCAGAAATCTTAAGCATTGCAAATGATTGACTGTCTCTTCTCTGTCATTTTGATTCAAGTCACAGCACCAAACTGTAATATTGTATTACTGCTTGCTTGCACGCATGGAAATAAAATTATGCTGCATCTTCAAAGTCATTGGTTTCTTTCAATGAGCCAGGTTTGGGCTACCCTAATACATATGTATGTATTTCTTTGGGTTTATTTATTCTTGTACTCTGTATTTACTTCAAAGAATACATAGATATTAAGGAAAATAAACGACAGGTGGGGCAGCACCAGTTAAGAAACAAAGAAAATTGATGATGTAGGTTTTGAGGGGTTTTTATTAAATGAGATGTAGATAATGAGCTAAAAGAGAGTTTTCTTCTTAGACAAAGCCTACAAATAATCCCTTTTCCAATTAATCACTTTTCTGTTCCTTAAACACTTACATAAAAAGATCTCTCTTCCAATCCCATGCCTTCCATTTGCCCTGAATTTATTTATTTATTGATTGATTTGATTTGTATGCTCTTCAGAAATGATATGTCCTTATCTTCTTCTTGGAGATAGCTGGAAGTTAATATAATATTAAGCAGCAGGCCTTTTCCTGAGGTCTGGAACTGAAAACAATCCCTCTGAGTGTCAGCTCCCTCGGCCTTCTGAAAATGGGGAAATATCTGCTCTTATCCCAACATGAATACAAGCCTGCTTCCAGTAGGGAAATGTGGCCTCTTCTTAACTGATAGTAATACCAGACCAACCCAAGAAGCAGTAAACCGTATCCCAAACAAGGAACTAGCAACTCAGACAAACAATCTAGCCAGTAAGCAAAAGCCTGGTCTATAAACTACCAAGAAGAAAACTACACTCCCACCTTCAAATCAGTGTATGTAAACAA
>NW_015389277.1:197719-203755 GCF_001527695.2 Protobothrops mucrosquamatus
AATCTAGCGGCAGTCAAGATGTGCAACATCAAGTAAACTATTCCCTTGTTATATTTATCTGTATTATGCCCAATAAAAAAGTTCCGGTTTTAGCTCTATCTCCAACATTAATATTTCTTTCAACCATTTTCTTATCCTATTCCAATAATCCCGAGCTTTAGGACATTCCCACCACATGTGGTAATAGGTCCCTATTGCTATTTTACATTTCCAGCATAAAGGTGAAAGATTTGGGCCCATTTTGGCTAACCTCGTGGGTGGGAAATGCCATCTATAAAACATCTTATAGAGGTTTTCCTTATACGAAGTGGCTAGAGTAAGTTTCCTGTTTCTTTCCCACAGTTCTTGCCAGACATGTAGTTCAATATTGAAGCCGAAATCCCTACTCCACATTAACATAGTTTCCTTAACATGCTCTTCATACATTGCCTGCTCTAGAAGGTAGTGATATATTCTTTTGATCATTTTACTCTTCAATTCCTAATAATATTTGTTCTAACTCTGTCAATTCTGTTTTTATACCCCAATCATTTTTATCTTTCCTATATCTTGATTGCAATTGGAGATATGCCCACCATTCCAGTTCTATCCCTTCTTCCTGAAGATTTTTCCTTGATTTCAATTCTCCTCCCTTGTCTAATATATTTTTATACGTCATTACTTTCCCTAGTTGTATGAACATTGGATGTGTGTACATTTCCAATGTTGAAATCCAATTCGGAATTTGCCTATAATTTTGTTGCCTGATTCTAGCCCACATATCTATTAACGCTCGTCTAATATAATGCCTGCGGAAGTACTGGTGAACCTTGTATTTCTCATCCCACAATATGGCGTGCCACCCAATCTGCATATCATGGCCTTCCAATCTTAATAGTCTCCTATTTTTTAATTGTATCCAATCCCGTACCCATATTAATATTGTAGCCTGGTAGTATTTTTCCAAATCCTGGAAACCGAATCCGCTCCTCTCCTTAGAATCTCGCAATAATTTTAACTTAATCCTTGCTTTTTTCCCTTGCCAAATAAATTTGAGTATGATTCGGTTAAAATTTCAAAAAAATTCCTTATCTAATTTGATCGGTATGCATTGAAACAAAAATAGTATTTTGGGTAGCACGTTCATTTTGATTGCAGCGATTCTTCCCATAAACGAGAGCTGTAGGTTTATCCACCTATCTAAATCAATTTTAATCTGATTTCCATTAATTTATCATAATTGTCTCCTTTAAGTGTGGCACATCTAGCTGTTAATTGTATCCCTAAATATCTTATTTTCTTTGTAGTCTGGATGCCTAATCTATCAACTAATTTGTCTTTCTGTGCTCTAGTCATATTCTTAACAAGCATTTTAGTTTTTTCTTTATTTATCTTTAGGCCTGCTATCTCGCCATATTCACCCAGTACTTCCATTAGCCTTGTCCCTGAATGTAGGGGCTCTTCAATTATAAAGACGAGGTCATCTGCAAAGGCTTGCATTTTAAATATTTCTTTCTTAATCTCCAATTCTTTGATTTGCTCATCTTTCCGAATTATTCTAGTTAATACCTCCAGGGAAAGTACAAACAATAGCGGGGATAGTGGACAACCTTGCCTGTGCCTTTTTGGATTTGAAAACTTTCAGTTGTTTCCCCATTAATTATTACTCTGGCTACCTGTTTGGAATAGATTGCTTTAAACATATTTATGAAATTCTCCCCAAAGTCCATATATACCAGTTGGTTAAGCATAAAGTCCCATTTAACATTATCAAATGCTTTTTGCGCATCAAGAAAAAATAATCCCATTTGTTTTTCATTATGAACCTCATAATATTACAATACATCTAACACAAGTCTGACATTATTTCTTATATATCTTTTGGGCAAAAAGCCATTTTGGTCTGTATATATAAATTCTACTAAGAATCTTTCAAGTCTCTCTGCCATTATGGTCCGAGTTTAATAATGAAATAGGTCTATAATTTTTAATAAACGCCGAATCTGAGTTTTCCTTGGGAATCAAAGTAATAGTTGCTTCTACCCATGAGGCCGGTATTTTCGCATTTTTTAGGACTTCATTGAATAGTTCTATTAATATTGGACCTAAAGATTCTTGTAGAATTTTATATATTTCTACTGGTAAACTGTCAGGACCTGGGGCTTTGTTGTTTTTTTGTTTCTTAATTGCATCTGATAATTCTCGAGGTGTTATCTCTTTGTTCAACATATTTTTGATCTCTTCTGGGACTTTTGGTAGATCAGCTATTTGCAAATATTTTCGTATATTATCTTTGTTTTTCCGTTCTTCATCTTCGTATAATTTCTTATAGATCTCATAAGCCATGATTTTCTTTCCTTCATTCTGGTAAACAATGTCACCCTCTTCATTGTATAGTTTACTAATCCTTTTTTTATCATTATGTTTCTTTATTCTGTAAGCCAACCATCTCCCCGGTTTGTTAGCATATTCGAAGAAGTTTTGCTTAGTGCGTTTTATTTGCTGCGCCAGTTCTTTCTTTTCAATGGTGTTCATCTTGTGTTTAATTAGATCTATTTGTTGTTTCAAGTTGCGTCTTTGTGGTTCATTTTGTAGTTTTCCCTCAGCTCTACTAAGTTCTTCTTCTAGATTTCTTTGTCGCTGTAATTTAATTTTATTTTCCCTAGCCATATAGACAATTGCAACACCTCTCATGTAGGCTTTGGCTGTGTCCCATAAATTTTGGCAGTTTTTTATCTTCCTTTTTGTTCATCTGGAAGAACAGACCCATTTGGTCTTCCATTTTCAATTTAAATTCTTTATGTTTTAAAATTGCTCTTTTCAAAGTCCATCTCCTTAATTTCTTTTGTCCTTTCCATCTAATTCTGACTGGGTTATGATCTGCCCAAAAGTTCATATCAATTGTAATGTTTTCCACTTCCATATTTAAATCTGCTGACAGCCACGCCATGTCGATTCTGGACTATGATGAATGTCGACCCGATGGCCTGTGATAATATCTCACCTTCTTCTCTTGTCTCTCTTTCCACTAACTTTCTTGTCGATCTAGCCTATTTAGCTTCTTTGAGTCTATCCTCATCATGTTTTTCATTATCTTTATCATTATCTATATCCTCTCTTATCTCTCTTTTCACTAACTCCTCCTCACTGCCAAAATTTTGTCTGTAAAATTCTTCTGCTTTGTCTATTGTGTCTAGTCTAAACCTTCTTTCCTGCCACACCAGCATAACCCTTTCCGGTGTCAACCATCTAAAATTAATATTTTTCCTTGTCAATTTGGAGGTTATTCGTTGGTAAGATCTTCTCAAATCCCTCACCCTTTTGGGTACTTGCTTAAGTACAATTAATTGCCTGCCTCGATATTCTAATGGATCGTCTCTAGTCCTAAATAATATCTCATCTCTAATAGATTTCTTAACGAATCTAATGTGGACTTCTCTAGGGAGATTGTGTCGTCTCGCGTAGTTCGTATGTATTCTATAAATTTCATCAATCTCACTCGCCATCACTTCTTTACTAGACCCTAGAGCTCCCATCAGTAGGTCTGTCATCATCTCTGGCAGATCTTCACCTTTCAGCTCTCTAACGTTTTGGAACCTTAGAAAGTGGGCAGCCTTCTCTTATTCCAGGGAAATGACTGTCGATTCCAATTCTCTGTTAGCCTGGATTAACCTCTCATTCATTTTATCTACTCTCTTTTCTTCTTTTCCCATTATTTCTTCCATTTCCTGTAGCTTTTGTTCATTTTTCATAATCTGTTGCAGAAAACACTCAAATTTCCTGTCCATTGACTTCATCTTTTCCTTAAGTTCTCCTGTATCATTTCTCACTTCCCCTATTTCTTTTTTTAGGTCTTCATGGTTTTTAACATTACCTCTTGCATTGATTGCAGCATTAGTTGTAGGTCTTTAAATGAGTTCGCTCTATCTCTTTGTGTCACCTCTTCCAAGGATCTTTGCCTAGCCGGGCTCGGTTCTGTGGTCAAACAATTTGTCATATAGATAACCTGAAAGAGGTTAAATCCAACATACACTAGCCCAATCTTTCCTACTATATGATAAAGTTGCCCCCCCCCTTAGCTAAGGGTCTCAATCTTGGCAACTTTAAGCTGGTGGACTCAACTCCCTGGCTGAGGATTGCTGGGAGTTGAACTCCATATATCTTAAAGTTGCAAAGGTTGACAAACATTGCACTATCGTGTCATTCTGGGAGACAAAGACAAATCTACCAATTTCCAGTGAATTACTTATCTTAAATAAATATTCTTAAATATTGATTGGTTAAATCAACAGTTTATTCTATTGCACAGTGAACACTGTACTAGAACAGTATTACATAGTTTATTGTAATATACGAAATTGGGCTTCATTTAGTATTTGCTGTATCTCTCTGCTGCCATGTAGTGGACATTTGGAGTTCTTTTTTTAAAAAAAGTTTTTTATTTATAATACAATTAAAAAAAGAAAGAAAACATTGGACATGATGTAACATTCCAGTTTGAACATTTCTGTCAAATTATTTTTCCTCTTAAATTCAATTCCTTATTTCTATGAATATATATAAACTTTTTATACAATACTAAATACATTTTCTCTATTTGCTAACCTAGGAATATATACATTTCTATCTTATCGCTAATCTATAACCCCAACAGTCCTCCTCGATTTGCACCAAAGGTACAATTTGTCCCAGATTTCAAAATATTCTGATCCGCTTTTATCTTTCAGTTCCATTGTGAGCCTGTCCATTTCCGCACAAGATAGTATTTTATGCAATATCTCTTCATCTATGGGCGTTTCTTTGTTCTTCCATTTTTGTGCAAAAGCCAATCTAGCGGCAGTCAAGATGTGCAACATCAAGTAAACTATTCCCTTGTTATATTTATCTGTATTATGCCCAATAAAAAAGTTCCGGTTTTAGCTCTATCTCCAACATTAATATTTCTTTCAACCATTTTCTTATCCTATTCCAATAATCCCAAGCTTTAGGACATTCCCACCACATGTGGTAATAGGTCCCTATTGCTGTTTTACATTTCTAGCATAAAGGTGAAAGATTTGGGCCCATTTTGGCTAACCTCGTGGGTGGGAAATGCCATCTATAAAACATCTTATAGTGGTTTATTGTAATATACGAAATTGGGCCTCATTTAGTATTTGCTGTATCTCTCTGCTGCCATGTAGTGGACATTTGGAGTTCTGAAGTCCAGTCCTATAGCTTCAACTCCTCCCGAAGTCGTATATAAGGAACACCCATGAGATTTAGCCCCCCCTTCCCCCCAAGGATGCAGGTTTTGTTCAAGAGAAGTTAAAAATATTGTTATACTTAGCTGGAATTTCTGCAATAACCATGGGCTTCTATCCCCCTTTGAAGGGGTAAATGCAGCGGCGGATTTCCGCACAGGCGCAGGAGGCGCGCGCCTGGGGCCTCCACATTTCAGGGGCCTCCATGGCGGTGATCAGATCAGGCGCCCGATTCCTAGGTTTGCTGACCTCCCTCCCTCCCCAGACCCCGCGCGAAATTTCCTCCTCCATCAGCCTCGGCTACCGACGACGCTCGGCCTCACCCTGAAATCAGCGCCCAGCTCTCGGTCGGAGACGGCCGTGGATGCTGCCCGGATCTCAACGCCTTAAAAACGAAGGCGGCTGCCTCCCAGGGATGCGGCGAAAGGCCCCCGCGCCGTCGGTTCCCCCGTGGCCCTCCTGGGGCAGACGGGCCGGCCAGCCGCTTCTCCGAAGAGGAAGCGGGTGGTCCCATCTGCTTTTGGGTCTGGGAAAGACCGATGGGCTGCGGAGAGGAGAGGAGAAGCGAGCCCCGGGAAAGGAGGAAGCCCCTTCTTCTGCCCGGCAGCCCAGGGCGGGGGGGGCTGCGGGCGGCTGCGCTTTCCCTTCCTCCAGGGCTGGAGAGCGATCGGCGAGCCTCTGGCTGCTTGGGTGGTAACGGGACCCCGCCGCGGAGTCCCCTTCGAGCCGCCTAACTTCTTTCAGCAGCCTGTGATGGTAATTACAGTAATCGAAGCTGCCAGGGAGCTTTACGCCAGGCTCCAGCACAGGAGGG
>NW_015389277.1:204767-206082 GCF_001527695.2 Protobothrops mucrosquamatus
TTTGAATTGCTAATTGATAAATTCGCCAATTCGAAAGCCAGAAAAATGCCCTTGTAATTAATTTTTTTTGTATGGTATTAAAAAATGTTATTTGCCAAATAAAGTTCATAGTTTCATAATATTGTTTTTCTTCAAGCGTGAGGGGGCCTCAATTTGTTTGCGCCTCGGGCCTCCTAACTACTAAATCCGCCACTGGGTAAATGGAGTACATTTGTTGCTCTACTGGATGGAGAGGGAAAAAGAATTGTCTGGACTCAGATTCTTTTAAAATGTGTATGGTGACTGCAAGACAATGATTTTAAGCTGCAAAGCTTTACTTATTATCTATCAATGTTTGGGATAAATCAAAGAAGCTTTTGCCTGATCTTCAACGTGAGAACAGTATCTTTGTTCTGTCCCTAGAGAGCAAGGGATGATGCATATTTAAGTATATAATTGTTAAATTGCTGTTCCAATTAAAGTTTAAAGAAACTTTAAAAACCAGCCATCATATCTGCATTGCATTTTACGACTCACATTTGATATCTAGGCATGAATGCACAAGCACACATACAAATGGCATTTATAAAAAAAAACAACCCCAAAACCTTATCACAACCGGATGTGAGACTTTTAAAATAAACTACATATAAATAATTATTAATTAAAACATCACAATGATCCCCATATCAGGGAGTGAAATGACATCATAGGGCTGCTCCACAGGGCCTTGATCCCCCTCCCCTATATAGGCAGATGATTGTGGCATTTTTCTGCTTCAATAGCATGTCTGAAACAATGGTGGATTTTGCTTGCATTACCATAATAGAGGAACTTTAAAGAGATTGGAATTTTGAAAAAGAGGATCTGATTTAGAAGTCATGCAAAGTCTTTATTTTGCTCTGCAGAAAATACTGCAGTTCCTTCCTATTTCAGATCACTTTTTAATGGTCCAGCATTAGCCTGTTCTGCTGACTGTATATAATTGTATATAACTGCAAGGCCTTTTTTTCATGGGTTATAGCTAGGAAAACTCACTAATTGGCTGACAGCACTGAAAAGCAGGAGCAGAACCGAACAGGCACATCCACTTTGGACTGATTTCTTAGTTTCAAAAAGACTAGAGACAAAAAAAAACCCCTAGCATTTCTCAATGACCATTGAGAATTGGGAAACTTTGTTTTTTCTGGTAATAAGGGTCTATCCATCTTTCACTGACAATCATGGACAGTGTGGTGTCTCCTTGCAAGTAAGAATGAATTCTGTTGCCTGCACATTTAATTGAGAGGAAAACTATTCCAGATGCCTAAAGAAAATCCAAGCAGTTATAATGCGG
>NW_015389277.1:208137-212135 GCF_001527695.2 Protobothrops mucrosquamatus
CTGCTGCCACACATCGTTGGCCCCACATTTGATATAGTGGTTAAGACACCAGGCTGGAGACTGGCTAGTGCTCTAGTCATATCTTAGGTACAAAGCCAAACTGGGTGACCTTGGGCCAGTCCCTCTTTCTCAGCTCTAGGAAGAAGGAAGCAGTGCCAAACTACTTCTGAAATCTTGCCAAGAAAAATACAGAATATAGTCCAGGCAGTTCCCAGGAATTAAGACTGATTCAAACGTACACAACAAAAGAATTGAAAAGCATGAATTCATGTGGGTGGTACTGCAGACACTTTATAAATGATTCCTGGTTTCTAGGAGGCTGCAAATTCTGAAGACATTTCTGATTCAAGAGGTAGACTGGTTTCCTTTCCCATGGATCTTTGTGTCAGCACCACTCTTCTCCTGACCATCTCCTGCTGCCTGTGGAATACGGAAGCCCGAAATTACAACGATAAGCTCACTGTACCAAATGGGGGTCTCTGGGGTGCCTGGGCCTCAAGGGAGTTTTGCTCTTACGGCTATGCTGATGGTTTCGCCCTAAAGGTAAAAACTTACTTTTCAGATGCTCCTTTACTTCTGACTATTCCCTTGAAAATAGTTCTTCAGTTTTTCACTTTGACTTTTAAGAAAGGCAACAAGATGTCTCTTGATGCTTAACACTTTTTGATTCTATAATCAAAGAAAGGCATTGAGCGGCAGATCTAGTTTTGATCCAATTCATTGTCCCATATCGATGGGTAAATGTTGAAAATTCTCAAAATTGAAGACTGAAGGACCCCAAGGGGAGAAGGGGTGATCTTGAACTTTATCAGTCTTATTTTCTTAGGTAGAAGCATCTCAAGGGAAACGTGATGATACAGCTCTGAATGGAATCCGCTTGTACTGTACCGATGGCAGAAAAATTGAGTCTGGAGTTGGACCGTGAGTAACTGACTTTCTTGTCATATTTTATTTTCTTGTCATCAAGAATGGGAGAGGAGATGACTGATCCTTAGTTTACTGTAGAAGGGGATGCACTGGAATCAGTAATGCTGGCTTTCAGGCACTGTTGTTCAATGGTCTCTCTGAATCAGCAGCTGAGACATGGATGGAGATTTATTCCTGAGAGGTCCAAAAATAACTACTAATATTTTGTGGGCCACAGCAAATCTATCTCCAATCTTTGCTCTTTCCTGACACTCATTCATGCCCCAAACATCCCTTTGTTGACTTTAGTCTCCCACACACTTTTCTCTTTATGCAACTCATGGATCTATATGCCATTCTTATAATGCTTTTTGTGGGGAGACAGGGACTGTTTATGAAGGTCAGAAGTGTGATTATTTTTAATGTCATATATTTGAATTCTGGAGATAGCTCTTTAAAAATCAAATCCCAGTCAATTCAGTCACATGCCAGGGAGTATTTTTGTTATTGTATTAAAGACTGAAGGTAAATCTCTATTATTTATCCTTTTATCTATTTGGCAGGTTCATTGCAAATGAAGTCTCAGCAATCAAAATGCCTCGATTCAGGATTAGGGCAACACTGGGCCTATGAGATGTTGTTCCAATTTTATTTATTGCAAAATCCTCTTTCCCCAAATAAAAGCATGGGGAAGGGCCACATGGCAACCAGAGAGAGCACTCTATTTTTTTGTGGAACACCATATTTAATGTAACCTGAGACAAAACCTTAGATTTCTAGTAAGAAAATGAAGGACAGAATTTCCACCAGGGACTCACTAGCTGAATAATAATTCACTCTTTCACTAGTGGGTAATTCTTTCATTCAACTGTTATAGAAGGAAATGGTGCTTACAATAATGCAATTTCTGGAATAAGGAGTCTCTCCTCTAATGGCTTCTGAATGTGACATGGATTGGGAGCGGTCTTCGAGGGTTGGGGATAAAAAAAAAATTCTTTATCCCATTTTTTCCTAGGAGCTTATGGCAGCAGCCACCAGATCCTCTTTCCTTGTATTTTTTTTCCCTATAACAGCCCAATGAAAATCAATAATTGGCCCAGAGTTAATGAATTTTAATAGTCAGACATAGAGTTCAACTGGTTCCTAGTCCAAGGTTTTAGCCATTATGCCTGATTCTAGTGGCCTGATGACAAGGGCTTGATCTAGACACCAAAGAGCTGCATATCCATCTTTACCTCTTTTTTTGGGCAGGTGGGGAGCCTGGACCATACCACAGTACTGCCGCTCAGGCTACCTGGTTTCTTTTTCTCTGAGAGTGGAACCACAACAAGGAAAAGGTGATGATACAGCAGCTAACAACATCCAGTTCAAATGCAGTTCAGGTCAAATCCTGATGGGCCTTGGCGAGCGTTGGGGTGATTTTGGCCCATGGAGCGATCGCTGTCGCTCAACTGGTGTATGTGGGATCCAAACAAAGGTGGAGGGATATCAATTCAGTGGTGATGACACAGCACTCAATGATGTGGTTTTGTACTGCTGTTAATGGCTGATATATGTTCTCTCATCTATGCATTTTCAAAGACTGTTAATTATAGTTCAATATTAACTTGAGAATAGAGAGTATGTTTGTGTATAATGTGGTAGTACAAGGTAACCACCCCCCACGTGTGTCTTCAAATTGGTTCAGATTGGAGAGGGAAAAGGGTGGTGGCAGAAACCTTAAGCATTGCAAATGATTGACTGTCTCTTCTCTGTCATTTTGATTCAAGTAACAGCACCAAACTGTAATACTGTATTACTGCTTGCTTGCATGCATGGAAATAAAATTATGCTGCATCTTCAAAGTCATTGGTTTCTTTCAATTAACCAGGTTTGGGCTACCCTAATACATATGTATGTATTTCTTTGGGTTTATTTATTCTTGTACTCTGTATTCACTTCAAAGAATACATAGATATTAAGGAAAATAAACGATAGGTGGGGCAGCACCGGTTAAGAAACAAAGAAAATTGATGATGAAGGTCAGGGGTGTCAAACTCAATTTTACTGAGGGCCACATCAACATTGCAGTTGCCCTTGGGGGGTGGGTGGGTGTGGCCAGAGTGGGTGCAGCCTACTGGGTGGGCATGGATAGAGTGGGTGTAGCCTACTGGGTGGGCGTGGCCAGTTCTACATCATTTGCGTCAAGGGTGCCTATGGGGGGCTTGGGCAGGAATGGGACAGATCTGAAGGTCTCTGGCAGAAAGGGGTGGGACCAGGGCAAGTGCCAAGGCATGGTCCACCGGGGCAAGTGCCAAGATGGCCACCACAAAATTGTACATTGGCTTCCGGATGACCTGGGCCAGGACCAAGGCAGCGGGGGCCATTCCCTTACTATTTCCAGGATGGTTTTGTGGACCACATGAAACCACTTTGTGTGCCGCATCCGGCCACTGGGCCTTGTGTTTCACATGTCTGATGTAGGTTTTGAGGGTTTTTTAAAAATAAGATGTAGATAATGAGCTAAAAGAGAGTTTTCTTCTTAGATAAAGCCTTCAAATAATCACTTTTCCAATTAATCACTTTTCTGTTCCTTAAACACTTACATAAAAAGATATCTCTTCCAATCCCATGCCTTTCATTTGCTCTGAATTTATTTATTGATTGATTTGATTTGTACGCTCTTCAGAAATGATATGTCCTTATCTTCTTCTTGGAGATAGCTGGAAGTTAATATAATGTTAAGCAACAGGCCTTTTCCTCAGGTCTGGAACTGAAAAGCAATCCCTCTGAGTGTCAGCTCCCTCGGCCTTCTGAAAATGGGGAAATATCTGCTCTTATCCCAACATGACCACAAGCCTGCTTCCAGTAGGGAAATGTGGCCTCTTCTTAACTGATAGTAATACCAGACCAGCCCAAGAAGCAGTAAACCGTATCCCAAACAAGGAACTAGCAACTCAGACAAACAATCTAGCCAGTAAGCAAAAGCCTGGTCTATAAACTACCAAGAAGAAAACTACACTCCCACCTTCAAATCAGTGTATGTAAACAAAAATCAAACCCTATTCCCTTCTAGCACTGAAGATGTCTCCTAGTTTGTAATGAAACATCCG
>NW_015389277.1:214357-217112 GCF_001527695.2 Protobothrops mucrosquamatus
GGATCTCGGGGGGTAGTTCGTTCCAGAGGGTGGGGGCACCCACAGAGAAGGCCCTCCCCCTGGGGGTCGCCAGCCGACACTGCCTGGCCGACGGCACCCTGAGGAGGCCCGCTCTGTGGGAGCGTACCGGTCTGTGGGAGGGAATCTGTGGCAGAAGGCGGTCTCGTAAATATCCAGGTCCTATGCCATGGAGCGCTTTGAAGATGATAACCAACACCTTGAAGCGCACCCGGAAGGCCACCGGCAACCAGTGCAGCTCGCGCAGCAGCGGTGTTACATGGGAGCGACAAGTCCCTCCCAACACCGCCTGCAGTTTTTCTGTAGAACTTCTGCTTACCTCTTTTCTTGGACAGAGGGAGACTTATTATTTCTGAAAACTCCTGCCCTTACGACATCAAAGGCTTCTGAATACAAAAAAGTTTTGATGCAATTTCTTTTTGGAAGATGGCAGGGATCAATCTTTTATGACCAAAGTTTGCATCCTAAAATTGACATAAAGTTTATACATTCCCCAAAAATATAGTTTGACACAGAAGTAATTTTTTTTTAAATTACTCCAGCAATTATATTTCAGAAAAATGTATTTTACAAAGAAAGCATTTTTTTAGTTTTATCAGTTGGGAGTTTTAAGACCAAAAACTATATCACTAGAGGTTTTTTGGCTTAATCCCATATGAATCTATGTATATGTTTAATATAACACATCGTACATTTGAGCAGCTTTCAGAGGAAGCATATTGATACCCTCACATAGAACACATTACGCTAATCTAAATGTGTATGAACAATTATAATTAGCTATACTGTCCAAGAGAGGGCATCACTGATCCAACCAAAATTAGCAATAGGTACTGTATTCCTATTACAGTAGAGGTCAGTTGGGTCTCCAGTAAGGATGACTGCAGATGTTCCCTCAATAATTTAGCCTTGGTCATTTGTACTGAAAGTATCTATCCAATAGTATTTTAATTAGCAGTATCAGGACCTGTGCAGCATTCTTTACTTTTTGTTTTGTAGCCTTTATACCAAATTGGGTCTCAATTCTTTATTAGACATATTAAAACCATGTTTTCTTTCTGTGATAGGGCCCATTTCTAACAAGCATTGATTCTTATATGGCAATGATAGTGTAGCTGAATCTTCATTTAAAGTACTGATAGCATCTTGACTTCTCTTCCATTTTGTTTTTGTTTTTATCAAGGTGATGGGAGAAGGATGAGATTAAATTGGTATCCTCAAATGTCAGCGTTCAACAGGGCAAACCTAAATGTATATGCAACTTAGTTCATGGCAAATTTATGGAGCTTATTTCTATTTCCAATTCCAAACTGAAAGAAACAAGGAGACACCTGGGAACAGACAGAGCAATAGCTCAGATGTTGTCATTTATTAGTATCTGAGGGGCTCCCACAAGGCAGAGGGGGCCACTTTGTTCACCAGAGCACCAGAGGGAAGGACGAGAAACAATGGTTGGAAACTGAACAGAGAGAAGCAACCTGGAATTAAGGAAAAACTTCCTGACAGTGAGGACAATCAACCGGTGGAACAGCTTGCCTCCAGAAATCGTGGGTGCTCCCTCAGTGGAGATTTTTAAGAAGAGACTAGACAATCACCTGTCTGAGATGGTATATGTTCTCCTGATTGAGCAGGGGGCTGGACTAGAAGACCTCCAAGGTCCCTTCCAGCTCTATTCTATTCTATTCTATTCTATTCTATTCTATTCTATTCTATTCTATTCTATTCTATTCTATTCTATTCTATTCTATTCTATCAGATTGGAAATCAAGTATTCAAATTGTCACTCCTTTTCTTCCCAGATTGATGTAATTGGATTTGATAATCTGACAAGCTGATTAGAGCCATCATTTTTCAACTTTCAAAGAGAAGTCTGTTTTTGTGCATTACATAGATTTAATTTATCCAATTATTTCAGTTCCTCTTTTTCTCCCATTCTGTAGTTTGTCTTAAGCCCTAGAACAATATGTGAAGCAGACCACTGTGGTTTTAAAAACCATGTTTTAAAACTTAATGAATATTAATCTAGATAATTCAACTTATTTGACTAACTGTGGTAAATGAAGCCATGGCTAAATACCATCTGTGAATACTCCCAATGCTGGTCCAAAGTGAACTTTGTGACTAAGAGGCTGTAGATCTTGTCTTCCCTTTAATATTCTCTAATATAAACAGGATTAAATCCCTTCTTACAGGTGTTCTCAGATGATCCTCCTGCCACGGCTGTCAAGTTATGTCAGGGGGAAACCACAACACCATGGGAATTATCCAATGAGGAGATATTAATCCTAACCACTTCACTTGTCTACTTAAAAGGATCCTTTGCAGTCATAAACTTCCAAACGCCTTAATGTGCAATAAATATAAATTTTCTACTCATCTGAACAGAGATGACCTAAAGCAAACGTGAGCCCAATCTGGGAAAGCAAGAAAGCATAAGAAAGAAGCTGAAAACTGTCCAGCTTTAATTCTCTTGGTTTAAGGGGAGAGAAAATGCTGTTGAACTCTCAAAATTCTATTACTATAGCCAATATCAATAAACTGGTGGTGTCTGTTTCCTGATCTAGCTTCCCTTTAAAGGCTGACACCTGTCCAACTAATTTGCAAGGAGAATCTGACAGGAAGTATCCAGACAGCTGCTTCCTGAATCTGGAAAATAATTGTTTTGATAGCTTTTTTCTGAACATCTAGGGTACAGTTCAGGTGGATTGGTATTTTTGTTCAAGGTATTAAAACCAAT
>NW_015389277.1:220015-221483 GCF_001527695.2 Protobothrops mucrosquamatus
TTGGGCCTGTGGAATGTTGTTCCAATTTTACTTATTGCAAAATCCTCTTTCCCCAAATAAACCACGGGGAAGGGCCACATGCCAGCCAGAGGGGGCACTCAATCTTCCTGTGGAATGCCATGTTTAATGTAACTAGGGAAACTGAGATAGAACTTCAGACTTCCAGTAAGAAAACGAGGCACTGAATTTCCACAGAGGACTTGCTAGCTGAATAATGACTCACCTCTTCACTAGTGGGGAATAAATTCATTCAAGGATAATAGAAAGCAAAGTTCTTCTTTTTAGGGGAAAGGATGCTTCAATATTGCGAGACAATTTGTAGAATGAGAAGCCATGTAATGGATTCTGAACATGACATGGATTAGGAGATGTCTTGGGAAAGAGATATAATATTCTTTATCCCATTTTTCCTAGGGGTTTATGCCAGCAGCCACAAGACCCCTTGATTCCAATTTTTTTCCCTACAATAGCCCAAAGACTTAGGTTGAATGTCAACTATTATTGACAGAATTATTTAATGAATATTGATAGCCAAAAATAGACTTTAAGTTGATTCCTAGTCCCAGATTTTAGCTATTATGCCTGAACCTATTGGACTGATCACAAGTGTTTAATTTAGACAATAAAGAGATGCTTATCCATCTTTGTCTTTTTTGGCAGGTGGGGAACCTGGACAAAAAGCCAGGTGTGCCCCACAGGCAACCTGGTTTCTTTTTCTCTGAGAGTGGAACCACCAAAAGGAAAGGGAGATGATACAGCAGCTAACAACATCCAGTTCACCTGCAGTGATGGTAGTGCCCTGATGGGCCTTGGCACAACATGGGGTGAATTTGGCCCATTGAGCCAGCGCTGCACCACATGTGGCATATGTGGGATGAAAACAATGGTGGAGGATGCACAGGGCATTGGTGATGACACAGCACTCAATGATGTGAATTTTTACTGCTGTTAATGGTCGATACATGTTTCCTCATCTATAAATATACTTTTGCTATGCATTTTCAAGGACTGTTAATTATAGTTAAATATTAACTTGAGAATAAAGGGTGTGCTTGGGCATAATGTGGTAGTACAAGGAAACCACCCCCCAGGTGTTACCTCTTCAAACAGTCCCAATTGGGGAGGCCTAAGGGAGGTAGCAGAAACCTCAAGCATTTCAAGTGATTGACTGTCTTCCCTCTCATCATTTTGATCCCACTCACAGTACCAAACTGTAATATCATGTTACTGATTGCTTGCATGGAAATAAAATTATGTCGCATCTTCAAAGTAATAATAATAATAATAATAATAATAATAATAATAATAATAATAATAATAATAATAATAATAATAATAATAATAATAATAATAATAATAATAATAATAATAATAATAATAAAGTTGGAAGGGACCTTGGAGGTCATCGAGTCCAACCCCCTGCTCAGGCAGGAACCCTACACCATTTCAGACAAATGGCTGTCCAGTC
>NW_015389278.1:0-20140 GCF_001527695.2 Protobothrops mucrosquamatus
CCCCCCCCCCGGGCCGCAGGTGAGGGCCGAGGCGGCGGGCCCGGGACTCACCTGCCGCCTCCTCGGGCCGCGCCTCGCGGGCGTTCAGGTAGAGGATGGAGAGCAGGTGAGGCTGCGTCTTCTCCAGCGCCACCCGCAAGTCCTGGAAGTGGTCGCGCTCCTTGGCCAGCAGCAGCTGGAGCAGCAGCTCGGCCTTGGCCACGCTGGCCGGGAGCGGCTCCCCGGGCCCGCCGCCGCCCTCGCCGCCGCCTTCCCCCGGCCCGGCGGTGGTGGTCAGGCCGGCCTCCCGCAGGCGGAGCAGGTCGCGGGGCCCCAGCACGGCGGCCGCCTCCAGCAGCGCGATCACCTGCTCCACCTCGCTCATGGCCTCCGCCAGGCGCGGCTGACAGCGGGCCAGCAGCTCTTTGTGCTTCGGCTCCATGGCCGCCGCCGCCGCCGCCGCCGCCGCCTCCTCAGCCACAGCCACGGCCACAGCCGCCACAGCAGCAGCCCGGGCCCCGGCGACTCCCCTGCCCGAAGCGCCGCGGCTGCCCGGCCCGCGATGGCGACGGGGGCGGCCAGGAGGAGGAGGAGGAGGAGGAGGAGATCCTGGCGGGCGGCTTCCTTCCTTCCTTCCCTCCCTCTTTCTTTCTTTCCTGCCTTCCTGTTTTCCTTCCTTCCCTCCCTTTCTCCTTTCCTTCGTTCCTCCCTCTCTCCCTCCCCCCTGCTTTCCTCCTTTCTTTCCTTCCCTCCCTCCCTCTTCCTTCTTCCTTCCCTCCCTTTCTCCCTCCTTCCTTCTTTCCTGTTTCTTCTCTCCTTCTTTCTTTCTTTCCTTCCTTCCCTCCCTCTTTCCCCCTTCCTTCCTTTCTTTCTTTCCTTCCCTCCCTCTCTCCCCCTTCCTTTCCTTCCTTCCCTCCCTCTCTCCCCCTTCCTTGCTTCCCTCTCTCCTTCCTTTCTTTCCTTCCTGTTTTCTTGCTTTCCTCCCTCTCTCCTTCCCTTCCTCCCTCCTTCCTTCCTTCCTTCCTTCCTCCGATGGAGGGAGGAGGCCCCTCCTACTCGCCCAGGGAGCTCCGCAACTTTTCGGCCTCAGACAATGGGCGCCGCGCGCGGGACTCCCACGCCGCCCTCGCCCACCCGCGCCCGGCCAGAGGCAGCCAGGCAGGCCGGCAGCGAAGGGAAGGGAAGGGAAGGGGCGCGCCCGGCCTTCCCTCCCTCGCTCCCTCGCTCCCCCCGGCCTCGCTCCCTGCTCCCGAGGGCGGATTTCCTCCCGCGACTCGGCACAAAGTTACGCCGCCAGTGGCAACTGTTGCTCTGGCCCGCCCAGGGGCCGGTCGGCGCGGCGGCGGCGGCGGGGCGGGAGGCAAAAAAGCCCGGCGGAGCCTTCCGCGCCCCCTTCGCTGAGGGGGGCAAAGAAGCAGCCCGCGCCTCCCCCGAGCCGCCGCCGCCGCCTCCGCCGCCGCGGCTCCGCTTTCCCGGCTGCGTCGTCGGGGCGGCCCGGCCTGGCACGGCCCCCGGGGAAGGGGCGGCTTTCGGGGGCGCCTCCCGGCCGGGCCTGCCCTCAGCAGCTCCGGCGGGGGCGGCGGGCACACGCAGCCATCTTTGCTGCTGCTGCTGCCGCCGCTGGGCTCCAGGACCGGCCTTTCCCCCCCGCCCGTCCGCCCGGCCGGCCGGCCGGCCTCCCTCCTTCGGCCTGCGCGGAGGGGAGGAGAGCGGGCCGCCGGGCTGGCCTGGCCGCTCCCGCCTCCTTTGCCCCCCCCTCCCCGGGTCCAGCGCTGGAGGAGCCCCGGCCCGGCTGCTGAAACTTTCCCGCCCCCCCTGCCCCGACTCGTCGGGATGGGCGGGCAGGAAAGCGGCCGCCTTGGGCCTTCCCCAGCCGGCCTGGCTGGCTGGCTGGCAGCGCAGGGAGGAAGCCGGGTCTTGCTGGGCCTTTGGCAGAATCGGGCTTTTCTGTGGCCCAAGTCTGGGGGGGGGGTGTCGGGGGAGGGCAGGGGTCTGCAGCTAAGCAGGATCAGGCCTGGTTGGGACTTGGAGGGGAAACCTGCCTGGAATTGCAGGGCTGGAGGCTCACGGAATAATAAGAGTTCGAAGGGACTTTGGAGGTCTGCTAGTCCAACCCCCTGCTCAAGCTAGAGGCCCTTCTCTCCTCCTCCCCCTTCTGTCCTTCCTCTGGAAGGGAACTTAGAGATCTTCTAGTCCAACCCCCTGTGCAAGCAGAAGACCCTTCTCCTCCTCCTCCTCCGCCTCCGAATAACAGTTGGAAGGGACCTTGAGATCTTCTAGTCCCACCCCGATCAAGCAGAAGACCCTTCTCCTCCTCCTCCTCTTCCGAATAACAGTTGGAACGGACCTTGAGGTCTTCTACTCCCACCTCTTTCTCAAACAAGAGACCCTTCTCTCTGAATAACAGTTGGAAAGGACCTTGAGGTCTTCTAGTCCCACCCCCTGCTCAAGCAGGAGACTCTTCCCTCCTCTTCCAAATAACAGTGGGAAGGGACTTTGAGGTCTTCTAGTCCCACCTCTTTCTCAAACAAGAGACCATTCTCTCCTCTGAATAACAGTTGGAAAGGACCTTGAGGTCTTCTAGTCCCACCCCTGCTCAAGCAGAAGATCCTACACCAAGGATCCCCAGTTCGCAGGTCACGGCCCGGCTGTGGCCCATTGGAATCAGGCAGTGCGAGTAGCTGGCTGGTTCCTCTTTCCCCCTCTTGCTGGGCTGCCGAGATTGGGGACCTCTGCCCTACACCCTTCCAGACAAGGGGCTGTCCAGTCTCTTCTGAAAAGCCTCCAGTGTTGGAACACCCACAACTTCTCTTCCGATGATTAATTGTCCTCACTGATAACAAAATTCCTCCTTAGTTCTAGGTTGCTTCTCTCCTTGATTTCCATCCGTTTTTTCTTCCCTTTCTCGGGATGAAGCCCCTCCCTGAATTTGCCAAGAAAAGCACCTGGATCTGGCCAGAGAATCAGTTCCCAGATTGAGGGCTTGTTCTCGGCTTGTTGGCATCAACTGCTGGTGAATCTTAGTCAGCGACACAAACCTTGGCTTTGTGCAACTCATCAACCTACAAAGTTAGCCAGATGCATCCTTGCCTCAAGAGTTGCGTGCTCCCTGCCTGTTCTTTGGACAAGGGCTGGGCCATGTTAAGGACCACGCTGATGGGTCACACATTGTGTGTGTGATAGATGGTCACGGCAACCGGAAGATCCGAGCTTTGTTTCACGCAAACCATGCCCCGCTTTGCAAAGCTGCCTTTCGCAATTGACTCGTGGTGAAGTTGTCAATGCCGATGGGCTTCAAGTGGGGCTCCAGATGTTTTGGGATTGTGCCCAAAGCCAAAGCATCTATTACAGCTGGTCCTGCACAGTGGCGCCCAGAATTTTATGTTGCTAAGTGAGAAATGTGTTACACGAGTTCTGCCGTTCACTGCAGTCCTTAAATTACGAACACGGTCGTTAAGCAAATCCGGCTTCCCCATTGTCTTTGCTTGTCAGAAGGTCGCAAAAGGGGATCACGTTGACCCCCCCAGGACACAGTGACCATCATAAATATGAGTCGGTTGCCAAGCATCCGAATGTAAATCCCGTCATCGTGGAGATGCTGCAACGGTCGTAAATGTGAAAAATGGTCATAAGTCACTTTTTTGAGGACTGTTGTAACTTTGAAGAGTCATAAATGAACTGCTAGTCGAGGATTATCTCTACTTTGTCCGGCTCGTGGGCCGGCAGTTTGACATCCCTGCTCTAAAAGAAGGCAAATGACCAGCTGTCTGCAAGGAGTATAAATCCTTCCATTCCCCACCATCCAGTCAGCGCTGAAGAAGCTTCTTGGATGAGAAGCGAAATGTCTTCAAAAAGAAAAACAAGAAAGTCCAGTTGCCTCCTGAAAAACAAACACCTTTGGGACACCAGCAGCAAGGTGGATGGACTTGCCTACACTAGCAGTGGATGCCTTGTTAGAAGACCTGCAAAACTAGGTTAGGCACAGAGGAGGCACAGATACTGCATTATATCGATCAAGATCTTTTCCTTCCAACTACCTTTGTACCAATAGAAGAGAATATTTGTAGCTCAAGATTGCTCTGTGGGGTCCTTGGTGCTCTCTGAGCTTGGTGGCTTTCTTGCAGACGTTTCATTACCAAAGTAGCTGACACCATCAGTGCTAGGTGATGATGTTACCTAGTTTGGTAATTAAACATCTGCAAGAAAACCGCCCAGGTCAGAGAGCACCAAGGACCCCCCAAGTAGCGTTGTGATGTGCCAGACTGAAACTATGGCTTCGCGGGAGATATTGTTTGGCATGGACTGGCTTAACACTCTCTAAGCCAGGGGTCTTCAAGCTTGGCCCTTTTATGACTTGTGGACTTCAACTCCCAGAATTCCTCAGCCAGGCACGCGTGCCTGGCTGAGGAATTCTGGGAGTTGAAGTCCACAAGTCATAAAAGGGCCAAGCCTGAAGACCCCTGCTCTATGCCATCTTGAATCAGCAACAATAATTATTCTGGAGTCCTGGTGACAAATTTAAATGTTCTTAATACATCTTCAGTGCAACCATATCTTAAGACTTTGTGAAAAATTAGAAACATCATCTTTTTGTCACTCAGAGCCAGGATTTGCATTTTTTCCGTTGGCCCTGTCTTGACAGTTGCTTGAAAATACTGGGTCACAATGACCTGTTTTAACTTATTTGTAGGGTGTCTGAGCATTCACACCGACCTATTGGCCTCTGTGGCCACAGTGGGTGGCAAGAGGCAACAGAAACTGAAATTTCCAAAAGAGGAGAGCCAAAAATGCAAAATCATGCACAAAGGGGAGATAGTTTCCCAGCGCTTCTGGAAAATTGTTAGCCAAGGGAAGGAAAGAATTAAGAGGGGGAAAAAGTTTTTCATATTTTCACAAACGAAGACCAATACATGTGGTCCCAGGATAATGTCGCAGGATCCAATCTGGATCGGTCACTGGGTTGGTCATTCTGCTTTCGGATCCTGCTGAATGCTGAGAGAGAAGTTCCCTGTGGATGGGCTCCAGGACAAGTCCAAAAGCTCAGAAGACTAAACTGGTATAGGTGACCGACCCAGATTGGGTCCTGCAACGTAATCCTGGGACACGTATATTCGCCTTCATTCGTGAGAGATACAGGCGGCTAGTGCTTCAAAAACAGTTCGACGTTGGGAATCCTTCACAGCACGCAAAGCCTCCACTTACAAACAGCTACACTTCCTACAGAGATGCACTCAGGAAGGGGTCATTCCATGCACCCTACGATAGCCAACACCGGTCAACTCAGAGATGGGCAGATGTACGGCAAAAGCATTCAGCAAACGTATGTTAGAGGTCTTAATCAAGGACTGCCATTGGGCAAGTATAAAGCAGCCACCAATATACACAAGGGGCATCACAACTCAAAGAAGAACCGGTCACCCACCTGGAGAATGTTATTAGGACCCTCGTAAAAGAAAAACAGGCGAGAAAGAGGAAACAGTTGTTGGACCAAATTCAAAAGTTAAAGCCACGCTCCAAAACCTGCACGAACCTGGTCCATAATTAACCGCCAGAGAGAAGTTAGAAGTTCCCCCTTAGGATGGGCTCCAGCACAAGTCCAAAAGCTCAGAAGACATAGGTGATTGACCCAGATTGGATCCTGCAATATTTTCTTTTAAATGTTACATAAACAAAGGAAGGGGGGAAAAACACCCCACCCTGTTTATATATTACCATCCAAAAATGATTAGAAAGTGAAGTTTGCAAACCTGGTGTCTGTGAAAAGCCTTCACCATGGTTGTGAGCAAGGGGCTAATCCTGTTGTTATCCGGTGCTCAGATCTACAGAAAACGGCTATCCTGTAATCTCCTTGTGAGGAACAGCCATCCAGAGCTCATGTGGGCAATCTCCCATCCTCTCCTGATCTGGAGAGTTCCAAACAACTGCTCCATTTACCGGTCCCTTGATCTTTGCCATCAACTCTGCTTTCACAGAGCTGCCTACAGTTTGCTGTCCCTCTCCTGGAAGTCTTCATTTATTTATATTTTTAAAGGATGCTAAAACGTAAATAAAAAAAGGAAGATGCATGTAGTGTGGAAATGGCTTGCCACCAGCTAATTCTAGGCTTCTTTAGCCTTCCCATTCTAGCCTGCATCTCTGGAATTTCTTCCAGTGGGCCCCCATTCACGTATTATCCAGGTCCAGTCCAGCTTAGCTTTTGATGATCATCCAACGTCAGCTAGGAAGATAAGGTTAAATAGACAGGGGACTTCATAACATGCATTTGAATATCTATGGAGGTTCTCTGTCATCCATGTCATGGTTGTCCCAAAGGTGCTTTTTCAGGAGGCGACTGGACTTTCTTGTTTTTCTTTGAAGACGTTTCGCTTCTCATCCAAGAAGCATCTTCAGCTCTGAAGAAGCTTCTTGGATGAGAAGCGAAACGTCTTCAAAGAAAAACAAGAAAGTCCAGTTGTCTCCTGAAAAAGCATCTTTGGGATGCATTTGAATAGTTGAGCTTCTCTTTCGGTGATTTAAGAACAAGTCCAGACCATTTATTTTTTATTTTTTGGCTACAGTATGGAAATCTTTTTATTTTCTCCCTAGGAAATTCATTTCCCCAGTTCCACCTTGGAGCTATCCTAACTATGTTCTAGCAGATCTAACACTCCTTTGCTTTTTCAAGATCAACCAAGATAGGTGATGTGCTTTAGATATATTTCAGCATCTCTGTCTCTTTCGTCTCCCTCTCCCCAACATTTTCATGGCTTCCATCCTCCTGGAAACTTTACGACTCTTGCCCGCGTCTAACTGCAACGATTTGCTGATACTGGCCAGGGAACAAAATGTCTCTTGCAACCCCATGAGAAGTTTTGTTGAGTATTAATGAAGGGAAAAAGAGAGAGGCAGATAATTCAGTGAGAGACAACATCCAGAACTTGGGAATAAAGCATTGCCATCTGCTGGAAATGGCGCGATCCCCGCTCATATGGAGACCAGCCTCTTTTTACTATCTAACTGCTGTTCGCACATTTGCTCATATTCTCGATATCAATAAATCCAATTATTTATGCAGGATGTCACTCAACATTTCTGCTACCCCATTGATGCCGCTTGCAGTCACAACTGCTATTTCTTTGCATGTCGCTGAATTACACACAACCCAATGATCTTCTACATCGGGGGCATTCGAATTTGTTAATATGAGGCATGAACTAATTTTCTCTATTACAGACTGCTTGAAATTCTCAGCATTTAAGAACGGTGTAACTGCAAACTCGGGACAAGAAACCAGCCATCTAGTTCAAGAATCTGGGCAGGAGCAAGATTAGGTTTAAACAAGAAAGCAAGCAGGTCATAAAACAGCATCTCAGTAACATTCTCCGTAATAATGCATGTGGATATTTCTAACCTATTTATATACTTTCTTCTTCTTCTCTGTAGTCTCCAGGTTATCCCTTCAGAGACTTATGTCAAGTCAAGCTCAACGCTTGATAACATGCGGTCAACATCTGTGTAGTTTTCTTAGCCAACAATTTGGAAATACTTTACAATTCCCACCTTCTGGGATGTTATTTTTCCCCCCAGCTTCCCAGTCCAGCTTATAATTTCAGCCTGGAATTCTCAATATTTTATTATTTGTTATAGTGCCTGGAATTCTCTACTAGTCTCCCATTCACATGCTAACCAAGCCTGATCCTACATAGTCTTTGAAGATCAATCAAAGTTGGCTAAGTCCCGAGACACAGCTAGTGTTGGATAGCAATTGGAAGTTTCTCAACACTTGTGTACCAATTTAGCAGTAGACTCAGAGCGATGGATTCTTTATTATGAACACGGTACAACTTGTCATGGTGTGGACTTTTCACTCCCATTGATTTAAGTCTGGATTTCAGTTATTGGAACTGGCTTTTGAAAAGACATACCTGTAATGTCTACGCTCCCCATGGACACATGGGTCTCACGATTCTACTTACATACAATAGTGGCCAAAATTGTGGAAACCTTTTGGGAAAAGTGTACAGTAGAAATGCCACCTTTGGTTAAGTTTCCACCCATTTTTCTTCTAATTTCTTTATAATTGTTATTTTTTCATGCAGGCTGGATTTCCGTTTGCAGGCAGGTCCATTTGTGATGTCTTTCCTTATATAAGCTTTTTCTCTCTTTTTTCCCCCTTTTCCTTAGAAAATTACCAAGAACAACTGAGCTAGAGGTTTCTACAGTTGAACATGTCTGAAAATCCTGGTACTATAGCTCTCAATTTTAAACTCAAGATAGCTGCCTCATCCTCCTTCATATACACTACCTTGAAATGATCTGGTGACTCTTACATAAATAACTTATGTAATCATTATGTAAATGGATCATATAAAAAGAACTTGGCGTGGCTGTTTTCTTGAAATATTTCCACTGCACCTTCTGTTTTTCTTCTACTTTTCCCCCTTTCTTGCACTATTAGCCTTCTGGTTTTCTTTTTTCTTCCTTCCTCTCTATCAGTTTGTAGTTTTTATTTTGTTTTAAAACTTTCAACAAAATCATAAAAAGGTTCTAGTGTTCTATATGACCAACACATAAATGTTATACGAGTTTGTTATATAATCGATTAAAAGCAAGAACTTTTTTTTTTAAAAAAAAAAGTTTGGTTTTTGTTTTGAAAAATATATTATACGACTTTGCAAAAAAAAAAAAAAAGCCACTTTGATTTTAGGAATGACCAAAGAGTGCAAAGACTTGAATCTTGCTGATTAGTCAGTCTAAGTGGCTGTAGATATTAACCAGTGCTGAGTTCTTAGAAAAAAAATCTAAAATGGACTCTTGTTATCCATCCCAATTTTAAAACTGTAGGAATTGCTTTTAATGGATTGTGTCATACCTCACTCTAGATTTTGCACCCACTACGCAGGGGTCGTCAACCTTGGCAAGTTTAAGACTTGTGGACTTCAACTCCCAGCAAAGCTGGCTGAGGAATTCTGGGAGTTGAAGTCCACAAGTCTTAAAGTTGCGACCCCTGCATTAAATTGAGCTGCTAGCAACAAAACTCAATTTAAGACAGATTTTGGTATCTGCCCTAGGACCATTAAGAACATCACAGTAAAGGTCAAGTAGACTTTTTTTGTCCCCCCCCCCCTCTCTCTGAATTCTCTGGGAAAGTGCCATTTCATTTGCTGATAAATTACTTGCGTCGTAAAAAAAAAAAACAACCCACAAAACTTCAGGTCAACAGCTATGCAAATAAATGCAAGCAGAATTAGAGAAAGGATTAAGCCGTTGCTCCTCTCCTGGTGAGACTTGGGCACCGAGCAGTAAGCTGTCATGATTTAAGCGTGGAAAGTCATCTGAGAAGCAAGAAAAATCATTCAAATCTCGCACAGACGGTGTTTGCAAAGGTTGTCGGCAAGGCGATGCGAGCGACACCTTGGGGATGAGAGATAAATTTGAACCCAGGTCCCAAAAGTCATGCTAATACATTCAAAATAATCTACCGGCGGTTGTGCTTGTCTTTTCCTCCAGGGATTGGAGTGAGTTGCCACAGGCTCAAAATCAAAAGACAATGAAGAAAATAAACAAGGCAAGTCCACATACCAGATCCCAGAAAGTCTTTCTTCCTATCCAATTGATCAGAATAGAGCTGGAAGGGATCTTGGAGGTCATCTAGTTCAACCCCCTGCTCAGGCAGGAAACCCTATACCATTTCAGACAAATTGTTGTCCAATTTCTTCTTAAAAACTTCCAATGTTGGAACATTCACAACTTCTGGAGGCAGGTGGTTCCACTGGTTAATTGTCCTCACTGTCAGGAATTTTCTTAGTTCTAGGTTGCTTCTCTCCTTGATGAGTTTCCATCCGTTGCTTCTTGTCCTGCCTTCAGGCGCTTTGGAGAACAGCTTGACCCCTTCTATCTAAAAAACTCTTCTTCTTCTATGGATCTAAGAGCTGGTGTGCTTGTGAGCGCTTTTTTTTTTTTTGTGCGCGGTGACATCAAACAATAACTTGTCCACCCACAGATCCCAATACATCATTTTTTGTCTGTTCAGGTTTTATTAAAGTAGCTGTTTTCAGTGACAGACTCCTGTGCCTATGTAAATAATTGTCAGCTCTTTTTCTAGAGGTTTTGTATCCTAATTCATATTTATTCCTGAACAATTGACAAAGTTGGCCCCCTCCCTCTTCTTCGTGGCAGCCCCTCAAATATTGGAACGCTGCTATTATGTCACCCCTAGTCTTTGTTTTCTCTAGACTGGCCACCCCCAAGGCTGCAAAGGGGCATGGCCAAGCCACCACTTTTTGGTGGTCCCACCAGTGAATCTTAGCCAATTTGTCTTATTTAACACACACACACCCCTTTCCCCACATAAGTCAACCTACTGTATCCCACGGACCCAGAGGTGCTAGCACAAAGCCCAATTTATTTCCTCACTGCAGGAGGCCGTTTCTACTCAAATGTCCAAGGTCATCATGGTGATGGCTGTCATATCCCAGCTCACAATTCAGAGTATAGTTTGCTCCAAGCGTAAGGGCAGATTGTCCTAAAGGAATTGAATTCAGTGTACGGCTGAATTAAAGTCAGCCCCGGCACGCTTCATTTGATATAAGTGCCGTGGGGAATTGTTGTCTCTTAGTATGAGAGCAACTTTGGAGTCAGAAGGTGGAAAAGTTGACTTAAAGAATGGAATGGAATAGAATACAAATAAGAATAGAATAGAATAGAATAGAATGCAGAATAGAATAGAATAGAATAGAACAGAATGCAGAATAGAATAGAATAATGGCATACAGAACAGAACAGAATAACAGAATATAGAATAGAATAATGGAATATAGAATAGAATAGAAAATAGAATAGAACAGAACAATGGAATATTGAATAGAGCAGAACAGAATATAATAGTATTTTATGAGAATGTCCATAATGTCCATCCAGAAGGTTGAAGGACTCTAATGTAATAGAAGAAGCTGGCAGCCTTGACAAACATTTGAAACACTTCTCAATTAAGGCTTTTGGAAACTTACACAGCCTCGGTCCTTTTCCTTATCTCCGTTACTTTAATTATATGGATTACCTCAAAGGATTAACAGAAGGATTACCAAGATAAGACTATGGAGAATTGCATTTAGATTATTCTAGTCTCTTTAAAAAAAAGAGATTTCGTGGGATTTAAAAATATATATATAGGGTCCCTGCCACTTCTAAAGGTTGTTCACCTTCACCATTTGTTTATTTTGAGATTTTTCTACTTACAGCCCATGATTTAATCCAGCGGTACCCAATCTTTCTGGCTTGGCAGCCCAGCAGGGTGTGTGTGTGTGTAGTTTCCTGCGAGTGGCAGGTGGGTGGGTGTGAACACACATAGCTCCATTTGTGCAAGCGGCAGGCACACGTACCCACATTTGGAATCTACCAAGATATTAAGAATTGTACGTTTTTGGTTTCAGGTATAGGAATTGGTTAAAATGTTTATGCAGTACTAGAAGAAATGTATATAGGACTTGCAGCAGTGGAATCGTGATATATATTTGTAGAAAGTTAAATTAATTCAAATGCTGGCAGAAGCAAGGAAGGAATCTGCAGAGCAGTGTAGTCAAAATTGGGGAACGCCGTTCTGCTTTTAATTGTCCCAAGTTTTTCTTCCTTTCTAATTATCGGGGTTACTAATTTTTAGGTTACTTTACCTTGTCATCGCTGCTGTAAGGGTGTATATTATGTGTATACAGTCTTCTAGGACATAACTTCACAATAAATAACTTCATAAAAAGAATATAAAACGTTTATCCAGTAAAATGCATCTCTCCCTCCTCCGTTTCATTGTGGGAAAAAATGTCGCTTTATTCACAGCATTAGAATCTTAGATTTCCTTTTTACATTTTATTGGGTGGGCGCACACACACACACACACACACGCTTCTGGGTTGAGTTTCCTTGCTTACTTTGACTCTTAAATAGACATTTGCTTATAACCCATTTACAACATAAACCATATAAGGAGCACACACTAATTTACGTTTCAGTTACACACACACACACACATACCCTGTTTGAGAAGCACACACCAATTTACGTTTCAGTTAAAAAAGATAGATTTATATATATATATACACACACACGATCAACTTATTCTCTGGTGCTGGCCAGCTGCTGCTACGATGGGAGGGAGGTGTGGAAATCGGGGTTATCAAAAATTAAAGGCCGTCTGGGTGGAACAGCGTCCTTGTCGGCTTTATGCAGCAGCTTGAACAGTCCCGTTCCGATGTTCATTGGGATACCCATAATAATACATTCGGAAACGCCTGTGGGACATCAAGAAAAGAGAAGAAGAAGAAGAAGAAAAGTTTCACCCTTCCATAGCTTTTCTCATTCTCCACCTGCACGATTTATTTATTAAACAGCCTATCTTCAGCCTATTAATATTTCCTGACTGGGACAGCCTGTGGAAGAAGTGTGGGAGAGATCTTCACCTGTGTTGATATTATTCTGAATTAGAAATTGGGTGTGTGTGTGTGTGTTAATTAACAATGGCTTGAGGGTTGTGCCTCAAACCTCTAACCGTTTCTTGGGCCTGTAAATCTTTCAAGCAGTATCTTTTAACCTCTGCCAGCAAAAATATATAAAAAGAATTATATAATATCAATAAAATAAATCCACATTCAGTACTCAGCTGTATGTCTGAAACTCATCGTATTGGATACTCAACGCATTTTAATGTGAAAAGTTTTGTCCCGGTACTCATCGTTTGTTTAGTACTCAACGCACAAGCTAGAACTTGTCGGTGTGGGCTGCTTTGTGTGATTCAATACATTATTCCTTATGGAAAACAATGTCTTTTCTTTCTCTCTCTCTCTCTCTTTCTTTCTTCTTTCCTTCCTTCCTTTCCTGTTTTTTTTCTTTCCTTCCTTCCTTCCATCCTTCCTGATCTCTCTCTCTCTCTCTCTCTCTCTTTCCTTTCTTTCTTTCTTTCTTTCTCTTTCTTTCTTTCTTTCTTTCTTTCTTTCTTTCTTTCTTTCTTTCTTTCTTTCTTTCTTTCTTTCTTTCTTTCTTTCTTTCTTTCTTTCTTTCTTTCTTTCTCTTTCCCTCCCTCCCTCCCACCCTTCTTTTGCCTCAAGAAAAAGCACCTTTAGGATAACTATGACTTGGATGACTGAGAATCTCTATAGTCATTACCTTATTGTACCACATTTGAAAGTCAGGAAAAAAAACTAAATATTTAGGGGGAGGAACTGAGTGGAAAAGGCCTTCTTACATATATTTTTTTCACTCTACCCTAAGAACTCAATTGATTTTACACAAACGACACACCTGGTTTATAGAGATGTACCGAATGGCTAGGAGACCTCTTGGCCTACTCTACTTACCGCACACCGAATCCTTCTGCCCAAAGTAGGCGGCATCGAAGAGGTGGTCTGCTGTCTTTTCGAATGAAGCAAGCATCAAGACGCTCTCTTTCATTTTTGCTAGTCCGAATCTAGTAATCCCCAGAACTTCACCCTAATCCCCAAAAAAAGGGGGGGGGAGTGGAAGAGCAAAAACCATTATCGTTACTATAGAGTTGCCAAATTTCGTACTACGATGGATAACACAGAGACTATTTAAAAACAAAAACCTGGGATGAAAACCAGATAGAACCAACGGGGATTACTTGATTTCTCATCAGTTGAAAGAAGGATTATAAATACAATTGCCCTCTCTGAAAAAAAAAACACCCTTCCCGTTGCAGGACTTGACTCGCTGTGAAATTAGCTACCCAAGTCTTGAATAAAGCATACACAGAATACAGCCCAACAACAAAGAACAAGGGATGGGAGTATAAATATAAAAAGAATAGAAAAGGATAATAAAGAATAGTATGGAATGGAATAGAATATGGAATAGAATAAAATATAGAATAGAATAAAATATAGAACAGAATATGGAATAGAATGAAATATAGAATAGAATAGAATATGGAATAGAATAGGAACAGAATATGGAATAGAGAATAGAATAGAATAGAATATGGAATAGAATAAAATATAGAATAGAATAGAATATAGAATAGAATATGTAATAGAACAGAACAGAACAGAATATGGAATAGAGAATGGAGAATGGAGAATGGAAAATAGAATAGAATAGAATAGAATAGAATAGAATAGAATAGAATAGAATAGAATAGAATTCTTTATTGGCCAAGTGCGACTGAACACACAAGGAACTGGTGCAGAAGCTCTCAGTGTACATGCAAACTACAAAGTGACACATCATAGATCATAGTTGCAATCATTAATCATAAGATTAAAAACAACAAGTGATAAATCACAGGGAAAGGTAGTAGGAAAGATGAGAAGGATAATAGCAATACAGCCCTAACTATGTGGGTAAAAATACCTTTAGGCCTAAGACAGGGCTGTGCGAATTAGGTGTTCAGCAGAGTGATGGCACGGGAGAAAAAAAAAAAACTACCTTTGTGTCTAATTGTTTGGGTGTGCAATGCCCTGCAGCGGCATCCTGAAGGCAGGAGTTGAAACAGATTCGTGTCCAGGATGTGAGGGGTCTGTGGTTATCTTATCAGCCCTCTTTCTGGTTTGTGTAGTGTACAGGTCCTCAGTGGAAGGCATTTTCCTATATCTAAAGGAGAAGGGCCCTTGCCCAAATTCCATGTGGGTATTATTGCTAAACTTTTCTTAGCATTTTCTTTATTTTTATTTTATTTTCAGAGGTGAAAGAATGAGCAATTTTATACAATAATGGGGGGAGGAATTCCAAACCTTGTAGGTCATTAGGTCCGACAACAACATGACATGCCTCCGATCAATACTCATTCCGTGGTTGACCATCGTATATTGGATTTCACTGATAATAGTGGTTCGTGCAGCTTCAATGCCCAGGGTTTTCTCAACCTGGAAGATTAATTTATGTTGCCTTCATGAAATGGAAAAATCCTTATTTAATTTTCTCTGTTCTCCAACCCAATTATATTCACCTCTTTACAGATTTCTATGGCTTATTTGATAGATAGGCCATAGGAATACGTAAAAAAATATCTGCCTATCATCCCTATCATCTGTCTGTCTGTCTATCTATCTATCTGTCTATCTTCCATCTTTCTTTTTCTCTCCTATCTATCTATCTATCTATCTATCTATCTATCTATCTATCTATCTATCTATCTATCTATCTATCTATCTATCTATCTATCTATCATCTATCTGACCCCTGCTTTATTACTTAAGTCAGTTCACGGAAGAAGCAAGATTTGAACCAAGGAATAATGTTGCGTGGTTAGGACCCCTTAACTCAGTGGTTCTCAACCTTTTTAATGCCGCGACCCCAACCGGTCGTAAGTCAAGGACTAAACCGGTCGTAAGTCGAGGACTAAACCGGTCGTAAGTCAAGGACTAAACCGGTCGTAAGTCGAGGACTACCCAACCAGTCGTAAGTCGAGGACTTTCCCTGCCCGGGAGCGCTGCGCATGCATGGTTCCACCCCCTGCGCCGGCCGAGGCGTAGCTGGCAAGTGGCAGAGACGGAGCAGGCCGACCACCAGCTGGCCCAGCCCAAGGGAGGTAAGGCACCCGCCGGAAAAAGGGAAAAAAAATGGTGGACAAAAAAAATGGCGGACAGCCTTGCTTGGCGACCCCCGTGAAATGGTTGATCGACCCCAAATGGGGTCCCGACCCACAGGTTGAGAACCACTGCCTTTACTGCTTTGTTCCATCAATGTATTCCCTCTCGTTGGTTACCTCATAAGTGTTGTTCGAGGTTGTTCTGGTTCCTTTGACTCCATGGGTGGCCATGACAGCTCTCAAGTTGTCACCTTCCACCAACAATTTGTACTTTTCCTTCCCACTCTGTTCATCAATATGAATGACAGCACGAGATACCTCTGGGATACCTTGCACCACCACCTAGAATGTTGAAAGGGAAGCGACCAAAAGCAGAAACATTTGCTTTTTCTTAGGAAACATAGGATTAGTAGTGTAAAACTACAAGCTTCTTTCACAGTTTTTACTAAGATTTGGGAGCTCATTTGAATGTTCTCCCCGAAGGAAAACGGGTAGAATATGAATGAACGAGAATCTCAAGAGAGATTCTTTGGTGATTAAGCAGCGGGAGAAAAATCGTATGATTACCATTTATTATTGCTTATGATTATTTATATATGGTAATTTCGGGTTCTCAACATCATCGGCAGCCCCTGGAGGGTGATGATGCTTCATACATTTTACAAATAAATGCTTTCTGTGCAATCGAAATTTGCTTTTTTAATCAGGTTGGAGTGCAGGAGATTCCACTGAAGCTTGAACAGTCCATGATTTGATAAACACCAGTCTGGATTACTATCAAGCTGGGGATGTCTTGGAGAAGGATCAAGAAGACAGTATTGACAGTCATAGCTGCCTTGGGTTCAATCCCAAAACATCTGGAACATCAATGTCTGTGGAGATTCTCAGTCATCCAGGTCAGGGTTGTCCCAAAGTTGCTTTTTCAAGAGGCAACTGGACTTTCTTGTCTTTCTTTGAAGACGTTTCGCTTCTCATCCAAGAAGCTTCTTCAGCTCTGACTGGATGGTGGGGAATGGAAAGATTTATACTCCTTGCAGACAGCTGGTCATTTGCCTTCTTTTAGAGAGTCGTTGAGGCCACTTGGATGTTTACCTGTGTCCTCAAAGTCACCTGAGTGGTGCAAATAGGTATGGAGTCTTCTTGGGACTGCTGTAAGGATTTGTGTTGTAGACTGGACATAGATGAGGTCGTATCCCTCCCCCTCTTTGATCCCTCTTTCAAATCAGCGGTCCTCTCTGTTCAAAATGTGGACTTTGCTTTCTTCAAAAAAGTGGCCTTTTGTCTTTTAAAGAGTCTCTTCTCAATAGCAGGGAAGAGATACGACATCATCTATCTTCAATCTACAACACAGTCCTTTCAGCAGTTCCAAGAAGGCTCCACACCCATTTGCACCATTCAGGTGATCCTGAGGACACAGATAAACCTCCAAGTGGCCTCAACGACTCTCTAAAAGAAGGCAAATGACCAGCTGTCTGCAAGGAGTATAAATCCTTCCATTCCCCACCATCCAATCAGAGCTGAAGAAGCTTCTGGGATGAGAAGCGAAACGTCTTCAAAGAAAAACCAGAAAGTCTAGATGCCTCCTGAAAAAGCACCTTTGGGACATCTGGAACATCACTTGAACACCGTTGAAATTGACAAAATATCACCATCGGTCAATTACAAAAGGCAGCTTCGGTCGAAACAGCTTACGTCCTGCTTACGCCATCAAACATCCATCCCAGCTCCTTGGGAAGGACTCAAACGCCAAATCCAATGTCAACATCTGGCTGAACGTGCAAAAAAGCCCTAACAAAAGTTGCAGCAATATTAAGAATTCCCCCCCCCCCCCTTGTTCGGAAGATTTTGAAGGAGATCCTTTTCAGAAAAAAAAAAAATGGAACAATTTCACTTAGCCACCAATGGCAATAAAATCAAAAATTCTCACCTTTGGGAGTTCTTCCTTCAGGGATTGCAAGACATAATACATGGAGCTCTTGCTGTTCTCCCGGGGAGTAATACAGACTACGGCTTCCCCGTGGACCACCACATCCCCAGGCTTCACTCTCAGCTTTGAGACGCAGATAGAATATCTCACAGTCTCTGCATTAACCTGTGCGGGGAGAATATCCTTTTATTATCTGCGTCGGATCTGGTTCCACAAGGATACAACGGCTATTAGCCGAGATGTTCAAAATATTAGTTTGACCAAGTGCTTGTGATGGGATGACACCAAAACAAAGCATCCCTCTATTCAGTTATGGAATATATGATTTGAACCTAGAATCTTAGAAATACTCATGTTCTCTGCCCAAACTGGAGGCAGTATTCCAAGTGTGGCCTTACCAAGGCGTTGTAAAGTGGTATTAACCCTTCACATGATCTTGATTCTATCCCTCTGTTAATGCAACCCAGCTCTGAGTTGGCCTTTTTGGCAGCTGCAGCACACGGCTGGCTCCTATTTAGGTGATTGTCCACTAGGACTCCGAGGTCCCTCTCACAGTTACTACTATTGAGCAAGGTACCCCCTATACTATACCTGTACATTTGGTTTTTCTTGCCTAAATGTAGAACCTAACTTTTTTTCACCATTGAATTTCATTTTGTTAGATAGCGCCCAGTGTTCAAGTCTGTCCAGATCCTCCTGTATCCTAAGCCTATATATATATATATAGTAATGAAGTTAGAAGGGACCTTAGAGGTCATCTAGTCCAACCCCCTGCTCAGGCAGGAAACCCTATACCATTTCGGACAAATGGCTGTCCAGTCTCTTCTTAAAAACTTCCAGTGTTGGAGCATTCACCGCTTCCGGAGGCAGGTTGTTCCCCTGGTTAATTGTTCTCACTGTCAGGAAGTTTCTCCTTAGTTCTAGGTTGCTTCTCTCCTTGATTAGTTTCCATCCGTTGCTTCTTGTTCTGCCTTTAGGCGCCTTGGAGAATAGCTTGACTCCCTCTTCTTTGGGGCAGCCCCTGAGATATTGGAACACTGCTATCATGCCCCCCCTCGTCCTTCTCTTCGTTAAACTAGAGATACCCAATTCCAGCAACCGTTCCTTATATTTTTTAACCTCCAGCCCCCTGATCCTCTTTGCTGCTCTTGTCTGCACTCTTTCTAGAGTCTCAGCATCTTTTTTACATCGTGGTGACCAAAACTGGATGCAGTATTCCAAGTGTGGCCTTACCAAGGCCTTGTAAAGTGGTATTAACACTTCACCTGATCTTGATTCTATCCCTCTGTTAATGCAGCCTAGCACTGTGTTGGCCTTTTTGGCAGCTGCAGCACACGGCTGGCTTCTATTTAGGTGATTGTCCACTACTAGGACTCCGAGGTCCCTCTCACAGTTATTAACTTACTCCCGTGCTCAGCATACTTACTTCCAGCCTTAGCAGCCTGATCCGCTCTAGAGAAAGCTTGACAAGAATGAAGCAGTCGTCGGGAAGAAAAACCTCCTCCATGTACTCTGAAATCTGCAAGTCGAAAGAGGAACCTCTCAAGGGCCCGTCTGCTTCTGAATATCCCTTGTATCCCACCGCACAAAACAGGGAGTCCTCAATTTACGACCACAGATGAGCCCCAAAATTTCTACAGTGATTAAGTGAGTTTGGCAACCCCATTTGACGGACAGTTTTTAAGTGAATCCAGCTATCCCGGATCTCCAGAGGGGGATCACAACTGTCATAAGTACGAGTCAGTTGCCAAGCGCCTGAATTTGGATCATGTGAACCTGGGGAGGTGGCAACAGTTGTTAAGTGGTAAGTGGTCTTAAGTCCTTTTTTTTCAGTGTCGTTGTTAACTTTGGCCAAGTTGTAATTTGAGGACTACCTGTACATATGAGCTAATACCGTGTTTCCCTGAAAATAAGCCCTAGCATGATTGTTTCAGGATCCTCGTAATATAAGCCCCGCCGCCCAAAATAAGCCCCGGTTAAGATCGTCAGTCAAACGGGCGCATTGAGTACCGTATTTCCCCAAATAGAAGCCCTAACCAGGAAATCAGCCCTAATGAGTCTTTTGGAGCAAAAAATTAATATAAGACCTGGTCTTATTTTCGGGGAAGCACAATATTAAGAAACACGCCATACCTCTCCTAGAAGTGTCTTTTCTATTCTTCCTTTGACCAAACGGGCAAAATCGGCATCATCGTCTTTGTCAAGATGGGCAGTGATAATTGGTGTGCTACATATAAGAGAAGCGTAACTGTGAAAAGGTTTATATATATATATATTCAGATTTCTTTTTGCTGACAAAGAGTTAGAAAATTAAGTGGGAGACTAGTATAACTATTTCAGGTTCATTAGCCACACCCATAAATCCCATAAAGGGTGTGGCTAGCTGATGAGGGCTAATGAGCCTGAAATAGCTATACTAGTCTCCCACTTAATTTTCTAACTCTTTGTCAGCAAAAAGAAATCTGAATTTGTAATGAATCGCAGTAGCGACTTAAGCCTGCTTAATGCCCCTAGTATGGGGGGCGGCAAGGCAAAAGTGATTATAAAAAAAATAGAACTGCAGTATAGCAGTCAAAAAAATGCCAAGCTGCAATCAATCAGACCGGTCTGTCTGAAAAACTATCTATCTATCTATCTATCTATCTATCTATCTATCTATCTATCTATCTATCTATCTATCTATCTATCTATCTATCTATCTATCTATCTATCTATCTATC
>NW_015389278.1:21290-23497 GCF_001527695.2 Protobothrops mucrosquamatus
TGCTTTATAATTCACGCAGCACAAAGTGCAAAACCAGCACACGGCAATATATGCTCTCCACGTTGTCCAGTTCTTAAATGTGATCTATAAATTACATAAACTTTAAATAGATGCTCCGCTATCACCCAGCACGGTCCTTAGAGCAAGTAGCACCCTACTGCGTGAACAAAAGAAGTTTTTGATTAAAATTATTTTTTTTACATGTATGTGACTTCCTTGGTGCAAAACACCTTTTTTTGAAAAATATTTGGAGCCCAGGCACTTTTTTAAATACTGAACTGAATCCCCAGTTCTTCCCACATTTTTTTATTTGGAAATTTGAAACCTCTGTATATCCCTTCCTACTAAAAAAAACCCCCTCAAAGTGCTCTCCATGAAGTTCTACTCCAGAGGTCTTCAAACTTGGCCCTTTGATGACTTGTGGACTTCAACTCCCAGAATTCGCGTGCCTGGCTGAGGAATTCTGGGAGTTGAAGTCCACAAGTCATCAAAGGGCCAAGTTTGAAGACCCCCGTTCTACTCCATTAACCGTAATGTTATTTATTTTTTGTTTTTCAACAAGCAAAAGTTGGAATTGAGGCACCTAACGACGATCCAGAACTATCTTCGGACCGCTCCTGAGTCAACGCACCTGATTGCTTTCGAGGCGTTGATGATCTCCTTGATCCTTGGCACTCCTAAGGTGATGTTCATGGAGGCCACGCCGGCAAAATGGAAAGTCTTCAGAGTCATCTGCGTGCCGGGCTCCCCGATGCTTTGAGCACAAAGGGCTCCCACTGCCGAGCCAGGCTCCATCTGCGCCCTGAAGGTAACATCCCAAAAAACACATTGATTTCCGTTCATTCCACAACTTGATGCTGCCTTGAAAACACACCCCAGTTCTGGAAAGACCCAGAGTCACATTCCCTTGTGTCAAATGGAGATTCTCAGTGCGGCATTCGAGACTCTGCGCTTGCCTGAAGCGGAGTTGAACCTGCGTGTCCAAAAATGGACACGAGGTTATCAGTCTTTGGGAAAAGACGATCAAAACGAGGCACCCGAGGCAATTTCGTTCCACCGCCTCTGTAATTTCAGAAAGTACCTTTGCAGTGTCTCATTCCTCATGTGTAATCCATAACCTGTTCTCCTAAATCTCTATGGAGATTGTCCAGGTCCTGGTTGTCCCAAAGGTGCTTTTTTTCCATGAGGCAACTGGAGTTTCTTGTTTTTCTTTGAAGACGTTTCGCTTCTCATCCAAGAAGCTTCTTCAGTTCTGACCGGATGGTGGAGAACGGAAGGATTTATACTCCTTGCAGTCATCTGGTGTAATATAAATCCTTCCATCCTCCACCATTTATACTCCTTGCAGACAGCCGGTCATTTGCCTTCTTTTAGAGAGTCGCTGAGGCCACTTGGAGGTTTACCTGTCTCCTCAGGGTCACCTGAGTGGTGCAAATGGGTGTGGAGCTTTCTTGGAATTGCTGAAAAGACTGTGTTGTGGACTGGAGATAGACGGTGTCGTATCCCTCCCCCTCTGTTGAGAGAGGGTTGAAAAGACAAAGGCCGCTCTTTCGAAGACAGCAATGTCCACATTTTGGACCGAGAGGACCACTTGTTTGAAAGAGAGGTCAAAGAGGCCATCTAGGTCAAAACTAAACAGCTCTCTCTCAATAGAGGGGAAGGGATACGACACCATCTACCTCCAATCTACAACAGAGTCCTTTCAGCAGCTCCAAGAAGGCTCCACACCCATGTCCATCACCCAGGTGACCTTGAAGGACACAGGTAAGCCCTCCAGGTGTCCTCAAGGACTCTCTAAAACAATGCAAGTGACCAGCTGTCTGCAAGGAGTATAAATCCTTCCGTTCCCCACCATCCAGTCAGAAATGAAGAAGCATCCTGGATGAGAAGTGAAACGTCTTCAAGGAAAAACAAGAAAGCCCAGTTGCTTTTTTGACAAAGCGCCTTTGGGATCAACCATGACCTGGATGAGTGAGAATCTCCATAGACACCATTTTTATATTTTACCTTCCTTGCTTAAATAAGTCCACAGTCCATATTCTTGTTTAGGTGCACAAAAAGGGGGAAAGACTCAGACCCAAGGAGCCTGGGTCAGGCTTAACGCAAGTTGCTCAAATATCTACAATGCTCATCACCAATAGCTGTTCATTATTTGGCTATTTATAGATTATTATTTTTTTAGCAGAATTAGAGAAGCAACCTACAAC
>NW_015389278.1:24372-27351 GCF_001527695.2 Protobothrops mucrosquamatus
GTAAAATTTTATAAAATTTTCAATTAAAAAAAAAAAAAGAGAGAGTACAAATTGCCAATGCAGAATCTGGCCTTGGTTTTCCTTCTAGCAAAATCTGAAGCCGGAGTCAAGGAAAGGAGATACCGAAGACTTTGAGGGCTAGGAAAAAAACAAGCGTTATCATTGGGAGCATCCAGCTGTTGCAAAACATCAGGTGCCTAGTGGAGAGGGTGCATTTAAATCTCCACTAGCAACTGAGCTCCGGCACTAATAAACTAGGTGGGTTCCAGTACAACATTGGTTTTACTACGCTGCTCCAATAGTGAGCTGAGTTTAGTGCGTTATGAGACTCGGCATAATCTGTGCACAGACCACACAACCCCCCCCTTGCACACACGCACACACACATGCGTCAATTACCGTATTATGGGCCACATAGCCACTTTCAGTTAAAGCCTTCAAGAACGAACAGGAAAAAAAACAACAAAGCAGTGTTTTGCTGTTGTTGAAGTTAACACTTCTCAACTTTTACAAAACGAACAAACAAGCGTGTTTTTGCAACTTAGTTTAGTTTTGGGGGTTTTTTTTGCTTTTGAAACAAACTTGGATCTCGGCACCACGTCCAGGCAAAGGACTCTAAAACGAATCAAGTCCTCTCCTGTCTTAAAATCCTATCCGGTCTTAAAAGTGGAAGATTTAGGAATCTTTTATCGGTTCCGGGGTTGACAAAACAAGCCATTTCTGAGAAGATTGGGGAGACGGGGAGAAGGAAGACGCCAACCTACATTAACAACCCCAAGTCCGTTTATTGAATAATCAAGATGGGAATAGAAGGACATTCATTTTGAGTTCTAAAGAGGGCCACGCCTTTTATGAAAGAAATGATCTTTGGGTGGAAAAGGGGATCGTAATAAAAGCATACCTGCAGAAAGCTTTCCTGGCAACAAAGGAACTCGTTCTTCTTCATGATGGATTCCGCCGTCAGCACCAATTCGTTTTTACTCAGCGCGGGTTCACTACGGCTGGGATGCACGGCCTAAAGCCACAGAACCACACACACAGATCAATTTCCAGCGCTATTTTACGCCTGGGTTCCTTAGAAAAAATTCAATATTCCCTCCGAACGAACGCGGCTCAGCGTTCTTATGCAAATATAACCCTCTGATGCAAATAATTAATAATAATAATAATAATAATAATAATAATAATAATAATAATAATAATAATAATAATAATAATAATAATAATAATAATCCTGACCCAGGTCCTTCAAAGAGCTTTGCTGCTGCTGTTTGATTGAGTCTTTCCGAAAGTGGTTTCCCAAAACAACGTCGGATAAAAACCTTGCAAGATTTAAGAATCTATTTGCTGTTTGATATGTACCAATGTCGTACCTGGAGCAGATTGCTTTTGTTTTCTGAGCAGAACTCTTTAGGCAGACAGGCGAGACACCAGAATATTAATTTATAGCAAACAGAATATTAATTTATAGCAAACAGCACTCCTTACTAGCACTGATGATGTTACCTAGTTAGGGTAATGAAACGTCTGCAAGAAAACAAGCAAGCTCAGAGACCACCAAGGATCCCACAGTCCTCTCCTCCTCTCCATAACCCACACTCTCTTCTAGCACTGATCATATTACCTAGTTAGGGTAATGAAACGTCTGCAAGAAAACAAGCAAACTCAGAAAGCACCAAGGACCCCTGATTTAAGAATCTTGCAGGGCATTTCAGCTGCAGAACCTATGAAACTATGACGGGGACAATCAGTATTTAAGTCCAAGGCCTTCAGGGTTTGGTGGACATCCAGAAGACTGTTCTTCTTCAGAAAAGATACCCTGTGGCTAAGACTTACTCTGACATTGTCCAGAACGCGTTTGAACTCCAAGGGCTCGTCCTTTCCTTCCATGGCTGCAGGATCCAAGCCGTCCCCACCGTAAATGAACTGTATAATGTCCCCCGTCGAACTCCGGACGGTCAAGTCGTACTGAGAACAAAGATCTTCAAGGGATTTCACCAGTCGTCTCTGGGAGAAGACGGAGAAAGACCCTCTTCAGGACACAGTCACAGACGTGGAATGTTAGTCAAGAGGGGGAGGGTAACCAGCTCCCACTAACCACCATAAAAGGAGTTGTGGTCTACTTCCTGTTTTTGAATATCTAGGAGAATGTATATTCAGTTATACAGCTGAATAGAAAATAAAAATATCTATGTATCTATTATGTATGTATGTATCTACCTACCTATCCATCATCTATCTATCTATCTATCTATCTATCTATCTATCTATCTATCTATCTATCCATCCATCCATCCATCCATCCATCCATCCATCCATCCATCCATCCTCATCATCATCGGCATCCTTCAGTCTCAAGAGACTATGGTATCGATGTATCCATCCATCATCTATGTATGTATCTATCCATCATCTATCATCTACCTACCTATCCATCATCTCTCTCTCTCTCTCTCTCTCTCTCTCTCTCTCTCTCTCTCTCTCTCTCTCTCTCTCTCTCTCTCTCTCTCTTTCTCTCCATCCATTTATCTATCTATCTGGAAATACATTGTGCATTTGTGGTTTATAACAAGAAGTCTACTATGTAACTATAAAGATAACCTTCTATTCAAGTTCCTTAAGGGACCAAAGTTATTAAGTAATACCCAGGATTTTGTTAATTAGGCTGCCTGGATCCACAGTTAATTATTATTTTTTTAATCAAAGTCTCAGAAAACTTTAATTAGCATTATGCAGGCCATAGGAACATCCAGGAGAAATTAACTTGAGTGTCCCCATTAAATAAATAAAAAAATCGAAAGCTAACTAAGTCCAGATAGGTGACATAATCATCCCTGAACAAGTGATGGCGGTTGTTTCTTATCTATCTATCTATCTATCTATCTATCAATCTATCTATCTATCTATCTATCTATCTATCTATCTATCTATCTATCTATCTATCTATCTATCTATCTATCTATCTATCTATCTATCTAT
>NW_015389278.1:29945-33890 GCF_001527695.2 Protobothrops mucrosquamatus
TGCCTACCCCTGGACTAGACTGATCTCTCTTAGCTAGAACTTGGCCTCTGCATGGATGCCACCAACTCCTGCTGCTGGGAACAAGACAATAATTATGCCTAAGCAGAATCTATTTACTGGTCACAGAGATAGGTGCTAATTTGAAGGATCAACCCTACCTTTTGACCCACACACAGCCATTGTGAGGGGGCTGTTACTCTTGTCGAGTTCTCTGAGGCAGGCACTGCCAGCGTGGTCTCGGATAACGGACAGCTCCTTCAGAATCAGGGCCTAGCAAAAAGAGTCAATTAACCAGCCAGGCTTGCAAGTATTTGACCGTTTTCATTTCACTTATTCTAATCGGACGCTGACATTATGCTTGAGATAGCAGCCCAATACGTATTTGTTTGGAATTGAATGAAACGCCTCACAATAATGGACCAAAAAGATTTAATTGCTCTGAATTTTCCCAGTGGATAAGACAGTGAGTGATTACTAATGGTAAGAAATCTGTCCTGTAGTGTTCCTTTCCGAACTAAAAGAGGACATAGCTTCTTTGGCAAGGAGAATCAAGAAACGTGGCTTCATTCTTCAATTTCAAATTGTAATAAATATGAATTTTAACGGCTACATTGCACCCACTGCAGACTTTACAATGCTGCTAAAGGTAAAACAGCTCCAACACTGGAAGTTTTTAAGAAGAGACTGGGGAACCATTTGTCTGAAATGGCCTGAGCAGGGGGTTGGACTAGAAGATCTCCAAGGTCCCTTCCAACTCTATTATTATTATTATTATTATTATTATTATTATTATTATTATTATTATTATTATTATTATTATTATTATTATTATTGATCATCGCACAGTCAGCCAGATGTTCAGACTGGATTTGGCATTTTTGTCTACCTATCAAGTCCTTCCCAAGGACCTGGGATAGGCAGATGTGGATGTTTGATGGTATTACAGATATTGTCGCAGGATGGAAGCAGTTCCTAGTAAGGCTGCCTTTTGCAATTGACTAATGGCGAATTTATTATTATTGTTGTTGTTGTTTATTGTTGTTTTCTTGTTATTATTTTATTTGCTGGATCCCATGTCTGAACTTGACATGAACATTACTCATTAATTTATACACTGCTTCCTTCCTTAGCTATTTTTGTTAATTTTAATGTTAATATTCATCATTTTAATGTTTTGCACTGTTAGTTTTTATCTTACTGGAAGTCACCTGGGGCCGCTTGATGGCGCGATGGGCGGCCAATACATTTAATACAAGAATAAATAAAATTTTTAAGTGGGATTACGACTAACCTCTAGTGTCTCCTCCGCCGTGCAGCCAGGCTGCTGCTGTAGCTTACCGGTCTTCAAGGCTTCGATGTACTCATCACATTTCTTGTANTCTATCTATCTATCTATCTATCTATCTATCTATCTATCTATCTATCTATCTATCTATCTATCTATCTATCTATCTATCTATCTATCTATCTATCTATCTATCTATCTATCTATCTATCTATCTATCTATCTATCTATCTATCTATCTATCTATCTATCTATCTATCTATCTATCTATCTATCTATCTATCTATCCACAGCAAAGAACCGTGGATATAACAGTTTGTTCTTTCCTTATTTCTTTTCTTTCTTTACCCTCAGACCCAAAACCAGAATGGAGACGAGAGACTGGAATTTGTTGGCAGGGGAAAAAAAAATCCTTGACTTAAAGGAGAATAAACACTTCTACTTGGCTACCCGGATCGTTCTCCTATAGACAAGAGCCTCCAGTTACCTGCATGTATCCCGTTTCAGCTGTTTTTACAGCTGTATCAACAAGGCCTTCCCGTCCCGCCATGGTGTGGAAGAAAAATTCAGTGGGGGTCAACCCAGAATAGAAGCTGTTGGCAACAAAACCTTTAGCGGCTGGAAGCTGAAAAAAAGGAAGACTTTTGAAATATATTGCTGTAGGGTCTAATTCCACGGTCAGCCTGGCTAATATAATAGTACTGGTGGGTATAGATTCAAATTGCCCTTCGGCCATTAAGCACATCGGACTAAGTTTCCCCACGAGGGTCAAATACGAAGGCTTCTGATGGCGTATTCCTTGGAAGAGGGGCAAAATCTAATTCAAAGGACCCATGCTTGTCATCAGAATTGGTAAGCTATCCAATATCTTTGCCTAGCCTCACGAATTTTTCAGAAACGCCACATGAACAGTGTGTAGAATCTATAGCCGGGGTAGTCAACCTTGGCTCTTTTATGACGCGTGGACTTCAACTCCCAGAATTCCTGAGCCAGCTGTGCTGGCTCAGGAATTCTGGGAGTTGAAGTCCACGCGTCATAAAAGAGCCAAGGTTGACTACCCCTGATCTATAGGAAGCATCAGTTGGATCAAAAGTCCACCTTCATCATATCTTAGATTCGAACCCACACTGCCTCGTTCCACAATACTGCCGAAGTCCTATCTAACTCCCAGATTCCTTACCTTGGAATGCTTGTCAAAATGAGGCAAGGACCGATTTTCAAAGCCATCGGGCACCCGTGAGCCACTGATAGCTTGTTGACCTACACAAGCAATCATCTGGGATATATTGATAAAGGATCCTATTAGGGTGGGGGGGAGAAAATGACAACAAGAAAGGTCAGCAACGTTGACCGAAAGCAACATGTTATCACACTGTTTTTCCCCCCTACTCTACTACGATAAGTAAAGCATCAAAGGTCAATACAGGAAGCTTGTTCCACGATCCTACAACGTTGCACTAATTATGAATAAATGCTTCTGGTGAGGATCTTAACCTCTGATTGTGACCACACCAGCTGAGCTTAAAAAAACAAAAAACAAAAACAAAATATGGCCAGGTCTGGTTAATGGTTAGAGAAGAGCCTACCCAAAAAAACTCAGGGTTTTAGGGTGAAGTGTGGAGAAGAGCAGGAAAAGCTAGAGCAGGAGGCAGAGTTAAACATGTCATCAGCTCAGAGTCCTGATGTTGCCCAAATAATCCAAGTTCAACCCCTTTGAATTCTGTTGATCCTTACTTGGCGCCAATTTAGTGTTTAATTTTAGTTAACTAGGTCAGGGCTCCTCAACCTTGGCAACTTTTAAGACTTGTGGACTTCAACTCCCAGAATTCCTCAGCCAGCAAAGATGGGAATTGAAGTCCACAAGTCTTAAAGGTGCCAAGGTTGAGGAGCCCTGAACTAGATTCTTGTGAATAGGCTTAATAAATCTTCCGTGCTGCGACTTAACTTAGGAGCCGTGGTGGCGCAGTGGTTAGAATGCAGTATTGCAGGCTAATTCACTGCCCACTGCCAGGAGTTCGATCCTGACCGGCTCAAGGTTGACTCAGCCTTCCATCCTTCCGAGGTCGGTAAAAATGTACATGTATCTCCCAGCTGAATTTCCATCTCTCCATCAATATGGTCAACACAGTTCCTCCAGATAGATAAAGCAAAACGGTCTGTGCTACAGTCCATGGCTATGCCCAACGTTACACCTGACTTTAGAACGGAACTACAACTTCTTTTCATATCAATAGGAAGAATTTCAACCAATAAAACACCCATAGAGCTATCCACTTGCGGTCCACTTTCCAACTTAGACTAGTCCAGGGGTAGGCCACCTTGGCTCTTTTATGACTCGTGGACTTCAACTCCCAGAATTCCTGAGCCAGCCACACTGAGGGGAAAGGGAGAAGTTTCCAAGCTGAGCCATGCTGGCTCAGGAATTCTGGGAGTTGAAGTCCACCAGTCATAAAAGAGCCAATGCCTACCCCTGGACTAGACTGATCTCTCTTAGCTAGAACTTGGCCTCTGCATGGATGCCACCAACTCCTGCTGCTGGGAACAAGACAATAATTATGCCTAAGCAGAATCTATTTACTGGTCACAGAGATAGGTGCTAATTTGAAGGATCAACCCTACCTTTTGACCCACACACAGCCATTGTGAGGGGGCTGTTACTC
>NW_015389278.1:36352-94539 GCF_001527695.2 Protobothrops mucrosquamatus
ATAAATATAATGTAAATGTTTGTCTTTAAGAAGAGGAGATGATCGGCTAGTACCCCTAAACTGCATCCGAGGTGGTGGAAAAGAAGGTGATGGGATGTGTAGGATAGTTGGAAAGGAGGAAAGAGGAGAGGTCGTGGTTAAGAGGGGGAGGAAGGAAGAGGGAAGTAGGTAGGAAGGTTGAGGGAGTGTGGATGCAGGGCGGGGGGACCGCCGATTATTTCTGAATACCTAATGAGTAGGTTTTTTATGTGTTTGTTTTTCTAATGAAATGCACCATATTTGTATTACTTGTTCATATGTTCATTTGAAAAAATTAATAAAAAATTTAAAAAAAAAGATGACTGCTTTAGTTGTTCCTTGCTCTCAGCATAATATCTTTATTTTGCTGCGGTGCAAGGGCACAGAAAAGGTACCCTGGAAAGGTCTGCACAACAATTTGTGTCCTTCTCTAAAACTCAGTGGAAAATACTGGGCCAATCCAACATTCTTAAACTATTTATTTATTACCGTGGTTTTTAGTATCGCCTGTTCACCGCCCTGAGTCCCGTAAGGGAGATAGGGCGGTATATAAATTTAATAAATAAATAAATAAAAATAAAATAACCTCTTTTACTGCATCACCGTGCAGGTAAAGAACCGACAGCGGAATGAACAAAGGAAAATGAAAAGGTAACATCCATGAGGACGAAAGCCTGGCTCAAGATACTTACAGAGGTAGACAGGAGCAAGTCTGGCTAATCTTGACATAGCATCAGCTGCCTCCACCTGGCCCCAGTCTCTCAGCAAAATGTAGAATATGTTCTTCTTGGATCCGGATCCCAGGGTTCCTTTGTCCATGCTGCCGGACATCAACTCGCTGTTGTGGATGGCGACATCTGAAACACAAATGCATTTAGTGGGCCAGCTAAACATGCCACAGGAGGCAGCTTTTCGTCCTTCTTTCTCTGGCTGTGCCAAGTTCTTGGTGTAATTCCAAAAAGGGGCTTTGGAGCATACAAAGAGAGCACTTGGCCGCCACTCTTTACAGGCAGCTGCATCTTTACGGTATTCTGCAGCAGCTGCCTGAGCCTGGGAGAAGACACAGCTACTTTAAAAGGTTCATTACGCTCAGGTAGCAATTTTTGACCTTTTGTTACAGACACTGTGGCACACATTTGGAATCAAATTAAAAAAGGCTGCACAACCTTTTTAGTAATAGCACTAGCAATAGCGCTTAGACTTATATACCGCTTCACAGTGCTTTACAGCCCTCTCTAAGCAGTGTACAGGGTCTATTCTATTTATTCTATTCTATATTCCTATTCTATTTTTCATTCTATTCTATTCTATTCTTATTCTATTCTTCATTCTATTCTATTCTTATTCTATTCTTCATTCTATTCTATTCTATTCTGCATTCTATTCTTATTTTATTCTATTCTACATTCTATTCTATTCTATTCTGCATTCTATTCTTATTTTATTCTATTCTACATTCTATTCTATTCTATTCTTATTCTATTCTATTCTTATTCTATTCTTCATTCTATTCTATTCTATTCTGCATTCTATTCTTATTTTATTCTATTCTACATTCTATTCTATTCTATTCTACATTCTATTCTATTCTATTCTATTCTGCATTCTATTCTTATTCTATTCTATTCTTCATTCTATTCTTCATTCTATTCTATTCTTATTCTATTCTTCATTCTATTCTATTCTATTCTATTCTTCATTCTATTCTATTCTATTCTATTCTATTCTATTCTATTCTATTCTTCATTCTATTCTTCGTTCTATTCTATTCTATTCTATTCTGCATTCTATTCTATTCTATTCTATTCTTCATTCTATTCTATTCCTGTTTTTCGCAGCTGGTAAAAAAAAAAAAGACTGTTGCTAAAATGAACAGCAAAATCCTTTCAAGAAATCCTAGCAATCAACGATCAACGATAACAAATCGGGGGAGCCGTACTACTTACAGGAGTCGTTACTGCACAAATCTTCGCCTTTGCCACAGTATTGTTTGCCTTTGGTTCTGAGATTGGCCTTGACCGGGCAACTGTCCCCGGGCTTCAGAATGATGCTAAAGACCTGTTTTCCTGTCCACAGGGTGACCGGCTTCAAAAAAAAAAAAAAAAAAAAAAACGAAGGCCAAGAAGAAAGGATTATAAACAGGGATGTGGACGAATGCCCTCCAGAGGCTAGTTCCGAGGAGGATGAGCTGGCAGCTGAGAGCTACGAGAGAGAGGAGTGGAGGGGCGCAACCAGACGAGCAGCCGGCTGAGCCAGAGACAGGAGAGGCCCAACTGCAGCCGGGAAGCCCAAAGGCCTCGAGTGGAGAGGGCACACAGCTGCAGCTGGCCAGAGGAGATGAAGAACTACCTCCTCCTCCAGATCCGAAAGGCTGAGAGGAGGCAGGCGCAAAGGTCAGCCAGGCTGCTCGCGAGGAGGCAGCCTCACCTCTCTTGATGAGCTGCACCAGGAAGCAGTTATTTAGCAAAGGGAGCAAAATGACGCTGGGAACATGTTCGTTTCCTCGCTGTGGGTTCTTGCCTCCAATTTTGGATTGTGTCTCCTCAGCTGGGGCTTTTGCCTTGCCTTTGCCCTGTGGATTTGCCTTGGCCTCCTCCGTCCCTTTCTCCCTTGTCTCTCCTCTCTCTCTCTCCCTCCATCCCTCTGTCCCTTTTTCTCTCTCCCTCCGTCCCTCTTTCTCCCTCCGTCCCTCCCTCCCTCCCTCCCTCTCTTGTCCCTCCCTCTCTCCCTTTGTCCCTCCCACCCTGTCCCTTTTTCTCCCTCCCTCCCTCCATTCGTCCCTTTCTCCCTGTCCTCATCTTTTCCTCCCTCATTCCTCCCTCCCTCTCGCTCTCCCTCCCTCCGCCCATTTCTCCCTTATCCATTCCCCTCTCCCTCCCTTTCTCCCTCCGTCCTTCCCTCCCTCTCTCTCGTTCCTCCCTCCCTTTCCCTGCATCCCTCCCTCCCTCTCTCTCCCTCCCTCTCCCTCACCCTCTCCCTGCCAGACCTTAAGAATTGCTGGAGGCGGGAGGCGAACTTTCACTTTTTCATCCTTGCCCACCAGAATAGAGGCGATCAACTGACAGGCTTTCGCTCGGTCAAAGAAAGTGTCCTTTAGCGTGAGGAGATATGCACCTAAAATATGAAATAAAAAAAAAATCCGCAACAAAACGCAAAAAGAAAGAAAGAAAGAAAGAAAGAAAGAAAGAAAGAAAGAGAAAGAAAGAAAGAAAGAAAGAAAAAGCATTAAGCCTGGTGCATTTTATCAGCTCTCAGGTTTTCATCCCATGACACTGCGCAGAACAGGGATGCAAAACAATCCCAAAATAAAGACCGATGTATTTATTTTACAAAGATAATTCACACGGTGAGAAGATAAAAGAGCAAAAAATGTGATTAAAGAGAAGCAAAATATTTCATCCCCTGCCACTTTCCTTCTTTATATAGGCAAATTTTCTTTCACCTTTGTAAAGCTGTAAAGACTAGGTCAAAAGCTGAAAGTTTTAAAGAAAACTTTCAAAAAAAAAAAAGTGGGGTCCAATGCTGCACTTTGCCCGTAACTATTTCAGATATACTTCGATACCAAACTTCTCAACAGAAAAAAAAAAATCCCTGCGACATTGTATTAATTTTTTAATTTAGGAGGAAATGTTATTTCAATCAGCAAAAGACCCCCAACATTCTCCTCAGAATAAGTTCCATAAAAGGCTCAGGTGAAAAGAAAAAATATATTAAAAAAAAGGGATATCAGTTTCTATTTTTCCCCTTAAGTCCCCCCCTTCCCCCCCAAAAAACACTGGAAAAATGAACCGTTTGGACAGACCAAAATAAAATGTTCCTGTTATGCCCCAAATTTTCACAAAGACGTATCTGAGACTGAAGTTCATAAAATGCAACTCCTGTTGGTAATATGATTTAAAATGCAAACCTGTCAGAAAATCTTGAATGGCAGCAATCAGCGGTTCCCCGTTCCTCGGAGTTACCAAGTTCGCTTTGGTCTGAGAAAATAAAATATATATTTTATTTCTATACTAGATTTCCTCCCAGAAAAGGAAATTGATCAGATCAGATCGTGTTGCATATCCTCACATTTGAAGCTAATTACTTAACTTTCAGGGTTCAAGTATATACTGTAAGATATACTTGAGATAAGGAGATTAATTGTCCTCACTGTCAGGAAATTTCTCCTTATTTCTAAGTTGCTTCTCTCCTGGATGAGTTTCCATCTGTTGCTTCTTGTCCTGCCTTCAGGTGCTTTGGAGAATAGCTTGACTCCCTCTTCTTTGGGGCAGCCCCTGAGATACTGAAAGACTGCTATCATGTCCCCCCTCGTCCTTCTCTTCATTAAACTAGACATACCCAATTCCTGCAACCGTTCTTTATATGTTTTAGCCTCCAGTATCCTGATCATCTTTGTTGCTCTTCTCTGCACTTCCCCCCCCCTAAGGTCTCAACATCTTTTTTGTATCTTGACCAAAATTGAGTTGACTGGCTTCATCTGCAATTGTGCAGATCAATTTGCACCACTGAAAAAACCTTGTATCTATGGAGATTCTCAGTAGAAGCATCTTAACTCGATTCTCTCTTTCAACTTCCTTGGTGGTGCTCATGGTCTCTCAGGACCAAAGTGGATGTAACGGAACCAACCTCATTGGTATCTAGGGAGGTTCTCCATTATTCCAGATCATGGTTGTCCCAAAGATGCATTTTCCAGGAGGCAACTGGACTTTCTTGTTTTTCCTTTGAAAATGTTTCGCTCCTCATCCAAGAAGCTTCTTCAGCTCTGACTGGATGGTGGGGAATGGAAGGATTTATACTCCTTGCAGATGGCTAGTCATTTGCCTCCTTTTAGAGAGTCCTTGAGGCCACTTGGAGGTTTATCTGTGTCCTCAGGGTCACCTGAGTGGTGCAAATGGGTGTGGAGCCTTCTGGGCGGCAGGATATTTTCTGCCCTGGGTCCCTTCCCTGTTGAAGACAGGCACAGGCTGTTGGGGATGAGTCTGTGCTGTCTGAATCTCGAACTGAAACACAAATGGTTCTTGTAGTACTCAGACGACACTGAGGACACAGGTAAACCCCCAAGTGGCCTCAACGACTCTCTGAAATAATGCAAACGAACGGCCGTCTGCAAGGAGTATAAATCCTTCCTACCATCCAGTCAGAGCGGAAGAAGCTCCTCGGATGAGGGGCGAAACTTCTTCAAAGAAAAACCAGAAAGTCCAGTGGCTTCCTGAAAAAAATAAAAAAATAAAAAAGCACCGTTGGGGCCCTGACAAACCCTAAACTCATGAAGGCGGTAACTAACCAGGAGAACTCGACAGCAGTCTCTCGGTCCCTTCCGTGGCTACTCCGGTGAGATCAGAGGCTCGCTTACCCCCATGAGGACCAGCGCTTCAGCTTTCGCTTCTTCGGTTTGAGGCAGGTGAAGATTCATCTCGTCGCCGTCAAAATCGGCGTTGTACGGCGTGCAAACACATTCGTTGAAGCGAAAAGTGCGGTGAGGTTTTACCGTAGCCTGGAATACACCATCGAACCAAGGTAAGGAAGAGGAGAAAAAAAATACTCAAAAGGATTTTTAAATATACCGACGGGAATAATGGGAACCGTCTGTCCTTTTGGCTTTGAAGAGGACACGTTTTAACAAAAAAGAGAACTGACGTACTTGCTCAGGCGTACGGCAACGCCGTTAAGCGAACGCAAAAGGGGATCACGTGACCGCAGAACCCTGCAACTGTCCTAAGTCCATGCCAGTTGCCAAGCATCTGAATTCTGATCACGTGACCCTGGAGATGCTGCAATGGTCGTAAGTGTGAAGGACGGTCGTAAGTCACTTTTTTTGGGCGCGTTGTAACTTTGGTCACTAAAAGAATGATTCTAAGTTCGACCTGTGTATACTTATTAGAAGTTCAGCTGTCTGGTTTGGCAACTTAGATTTGGCTCTACTTTCTACATAAACTAGGGAACAGTTAACAACTTATAACAGAATAACAGAGTTGGAAGGGACCTTGGAGGTCTTCTAGTCCAACCCCCTGCTCAGGCAGGAAACCCTGTACCATTTCAGACAAATGGTTGTCCATTCTCTTCTTAAAAACCTCCGGTGTTGGAGCACCCACAACTTCTGGAGGTGAGTTGTTCCACTGATTATTTGCTCTAACTCTCAGGAAATTTCCCCGTCTACCAATTTAGCACAATACTGTGATTAAACAACTTTGTTCCCAAAGCCAACTGCCCAGATTGTGTTTGAGGTCTGACACAGACCACCTCTTCTGCCCCAGTCTTCTCCTACTCTTACTCAAACCCACGGGGTCTCATTCCTAAAGACCACGAAACAAGGAGAAAGCTTAATAAAAGCTAAAATAAGAGCCCTTACGATATGAGCCATAATGCTGAGTTTGTGCAAAGAAGGCTGTCGGTTAAACAAGACGATGTCGCCATCTATCAGGTGCCTCTCTACAATGTCGCCGTACTTCAGCTCCTGCGCCATCCTCTCCCGGTTCCCGTACTTCAAGAACCTAAGCAGGGGCGGGAAGAGAGAAAGAAAATACAGAATTTGATTCAAACTCGCACTTGAATATTTTGAAGTATTGTCTGCTTGGCTTTTAGAAGCAGCTTGATGTTGCATAGATTAACCCAGGGGACTTCAAACGTGGCCCTTTGATGACTTGTGGACTTCAACTCCCAGAATTCCTCAGCCAGGCACGCGTGCCTGGCTGAGGAATTCTGGGAGTTGAAGTCCACAAGTCATCAAAGGGCCAAGTTTGAAGACCCCCGTCTTAAATCTAACAAACAAAATGGAGGCTGGCTGAGGAATTCTGGGAGTTGAAGTCCACAAGTCATCAAAGGGCCAAGTTTGAAGACCCCTGTCTTAAATCTAACAAACAAAATGGAGGCTGGCTGGAGGAATTCTGGGAGTTGAAGTCCACAAGTCATCAAAGGGCCACGTTTGAAGACCCCTGTCCTAAATCTAACAAATAAAATGGAGGCTGGCTGAGGAATTCTGGGAGTTGAAGTCCACCAGTCATCAAAGGGCCAAGTTTGAAGACCCCTGGAGAAATATAGTCCCTTCTGCGTAAGAACATTTCCAAATAGTAGAAAAATGGATCATTTTTCATCAATTAACAGTTACCTCTTCTAAACCCCTCAAAAAAAACCCCGCCCCCTTACACCTTGGAAATGCCTTCTTTATTAATAAAAATGACTCCCTTAAAACTTGTTCTTCATCTAACAATCAACAGTTGCGCACTCAATTCTTCAGGAAGAGAAAGAGTAACACACTCGGTTGTCCAAAGCGCTGATCCAACAATGTGATCGTTTTTAATGGTGCGGTGAATGGAATTAAATTAAAACAGGACCTGACGTGGAATCCAGGTTTTTTTACATCTGAGGCCCATCCCTGCTTTCCTGGAAAAGGATGTTTATGGGGGTTGATTTTACCCACGTTTAAAACAGAAGGGGCCTTTGCAAAAGAAATGAAATAAACTGACAGGAAGAAGGCAGCCAGATCGTGTTGAATTACATCCGAGACACGGGCAGAGTTATACATGACTGAAGCAAGGGGGACGGTGAAGTAGAAAAATGCCACTTATGATCAAAGTCCGCACCGTTTCATTTGTGTATGCCTCTGCTGGATGAAGTTGGCACCGGGATGAATTTCTGGACCATTTCGAACAAGTTTCCTCATAAAGCCGATGTTGGCTTTGTTTACCTGCAGCAGGAAGAGAGAGAGAGAAAAAAAAGAGGAAATACACCTTCAAAGCTCCAGTGTGTAATGAAGAAAAAAACAAACCTTTATGATGATCTAAAGAACAGGATACATAGAGGATGTCCTCAGAGTTGGCAAAATAAGATAAACGTGTCAATATTATGTAAAATGTAATAAATAGGTCAAAGTTAATATATGGCATCAACATCACCACCACGACCACCGCCAGACCTGGGACAGGGGCTGTCATAATGCTCCCGTCGTTACAAAAAATAAATTCTGACTTATTTTAGTCCTGCTGGGTTGCAGTTAACAGAATAACAGGTGAACAAAATAACAGAGTTGAAAAGTACTTTAGAGGTCATCTAGTCCAACCCCCTGCTCAGGCAGGAAACCCTATACCATTTCAGACAAATGGCTGTCCGGTCTCTTCTTAAAAGCGTCCAGTGATGGAGCATTCACCACTTCTGGAGACAGGCTGTTCCACTGGTTAACTGTTCTAACAGTCAGGAAGTTTCTCCTTAATTCCAGGTTGCTTCTCTCCTTGGTTAGTTTCCTTCTGTTGCTTCTTGTCCTGCCTTCAGGCGCTTTGGAGAATAGCTTGACTCCCTCTTCTTTGGGGCAGCCCCTGAGATATTGGAAGGCTGCTATCATGTCCCCCCTCGTCCTTCTCTTCATTAAACTAGACATACCCAATTCCTGCAACTGTTCTTCCTATGTTATAGCCTCCAGTCTTTTAATTATCTTTGTTGCTCTTCTCTGCACTCTTTCCAGAGTCTCAACATCTTTCTTACATCGTGGTGACCAAAACTGGATGCAGTATTCCAAGTGTGGCCTTCCCAAGGCGTTGTAAAGCGGTACTAACCCTTCAGCTGATTTTGATTCTATCCCTGTCAATGCAGCCTAGGCGTCGTTTTAATTCGAGTCAAAGAAAGGGCGAAATCTTTCATGGAGGGCACCTTGGAGAGGGCTTCTACACCCAAGGGCCCCAACCACAGAGAGTAAGGGAGGAGGTCATTCCCGCTTACCTTCTCGGGAAAGGTGAGAATCTTTGCCACGTGCACAGGTACAGCCACCTCATCAATTCTCAGGTTAGGATCAGGAGAGATAACCGTTCTGCCTGAGAAATCGACTCGCTTTCCAGACAAGTTTCCCCTAAACCGGCCTTAAAAATTAAAAAAAAGGAAAGGAAAGAGGGGAAAATGAGATGTTGTAAGTCAAGGACAACCTGTACATACAGGAGTGGCCAACATTGTGGAAATGTTTTGGGAAAAGTGTACAGTAGAAATGCCACCTTTGGTTAAGCTTCCACCATTTTTTCTTCTAATTTCTTTATAACTGTAGCCTTGTTCACTTAATAATACTATTTTGCATCGCTTTCTGGGCAACCAGTCAACTCTTTGCCCCATGACTTTAATTTTATTACGTTTTACAAGCTCACTCAATGAAAGAACACCAAAAAACCCAGCCAACTTGATAGCCATCCCATAACACACTGACAAACGTCCTCCTCTCAGCTTCAATACAGGCCATCAATAACTGGATCCTACTGTGATCTGATTGGCTCATGGCCAAAACAAGATGACACCCGATTGGCTCTCTAAACACTCATGCTCATTGGCTACAATCGGATGAAGGAAAGCTACCTGAGATCAAACTGAGCAAGTTGTGCTTCCTTTTTCTGGTTATTTGGCTATACTTTTTCATAGAATACAGTACAGATAATTGAACAAACTTTGTCACGTTACGTTCTTGATTAAATTATCTTTCCATTGATATATAATTTTAGGGTACTACTCCAAAAAGAAAGTGGTGTTATTAGCTATCCAACCTCAAAAATACACTTTTCCCAAAAGGTTTCCACAATTTTGGCCACTACTGTATGTATCAGGGTGACCAGAGATGACAACGAGACTTGGATTAATGGCTTACGGCGGGCCCACAAAGATGGAGATAGGTAAGACCAACCTTGCTTCCCCTTCAGCCTTTGAACAAAGCCTCTGGTCCATTTCTTGGGCGCCATGTTGAGGGGGATGCCGGAAAGTTCGCTGTTAATATACAGGGCACATTGTAGCTGCAGGAAATCCCAGTCTTCCATTATCATCTGAGTTTTGGCTCCCGATATTCTATGCTGAACGGACAGGAGCCAGCCGAAAAAGCCAAAACAAAACAAAACAAAACAAAGACAGATTAAAAAACCATTGCATATAATCAAAGTTTCACTCTAGCTAGCACATTATGTGCAGCAAGTGGAAGGACTGCATACTTAAACAGCCTTAAATAAAAGGCTTCCCACTCCATTTTTTACAAATCATATTTTAAAGCGAGAGGGGAGGGGTAAGAGGGGTATTGTAATAATATATGACCAATTTTCTTTATCATTTTTTTTAAGGAAACAACGTGGAGTTATTTCCCTTTTTTTTCCAAAGTGGAAGTGGGGGGGGGGGAGAAAATGCAAATAAAAACCAAATAATCAAAGGGAAAAAAGCTTTCTTCCGCTGTAGGCTGCAGGAAGCAAAACAAGAAGCCACCTTTTTGATCACATCGTTCAGGAAAATGATTTCCGTCAGCTTCATCGTTAGATCGTCCTCGTTGGTGCCGGACTTCAAGTCGCTGATCACGGAAGGCCGAATGCACAGCGGGGGGACCAGAAGGCGGGTCAGGATCAAGTCGGAAGGCTTCCCCGATTCGGGGTTCATCAGGAGCAGAGGGATGTCTTCTGCAGGGATCCTCTTCAGGATGTTCAGCACCATCAGCGGGTTCAGGTTCTCCTGGAAGATTCAGAAACAAGAGGGTCACATTCTTGCCCAGTCGCCCCCACATGGGGGTCTTGACAACTCACCACGGCCAACGTGCCATGGCCAACTCACAGTAACCAACTCAATACAGCCAACTTGCCATGGTCAACTCAGTACAGCCAATTCACTACAGCCAACTCACCATAGCCAACTCAATACAGCCAACTTGCCATGGTCAACTCAGTACAGCCAACGCACCACGGCCAACTCACTACAGCCAACTCGTTGTAACCAACTTACCATGGCCAACTCAATACAGCCAACTTACCTTGGCCAATTCACTACAGCCAACTCACCATGGCCAACTCAATACAGCCAACTTGCCATGGGCAACTCAGTACAGCCAACTTGCCATGGGCAACTCAGTACAGCCAACTTGCCATGGTCAACTCAGTACAGCCAACTTGCCATGGTCAACTCAGTACAGCCAACGCACCACGGCCAACTCACTACAGCCAACTTGCCGTAACCAACTTACCATGGCCAACTCAATACAGCCAACTTGCCTTGGCCAATTCACTACAGCCAACTCACCATGGGCAACTCAATACAGCCAACTTGCCCTGGCCAATTCACTACAGCCAACTTGCCACGGCCAACTCAATACAGCCAACTTGCCATGGTCAACTCAGTACAGCCAACTTGCCATGGTCAACTCAATACAGCCAACTTGCCATGGTCAACTCAGTACAGCCAACTTGCCCTGGCCAATTCACTACAGCCAACTCACCATGGGCAACTCAATACAGCCAACTTGCCATGGTCAACTCAGTACAGCCAACTTGCCACGGCCAACTCAATACAGCCAACTTGCCCTGGCCAATTCACTACAGCCAACTCACCATGGGCAACTCAATACAGCCAACTTGCCATGGTCAACTCAGTACAGTCAACTTGCCACGGCCAACGTGCCATGGCCAACTCACTACAGTCAACTCACTGTGGCCAACTCAATACAGCCAACTGGGCGTGGTCAACTCAGTACAGCCAACACACCATGGCCAACTCAGGGGAAACCCAGGATTCACTTCACAACCGTGTTACTAACTTAACAACTGCAGTGATTCACTTAACAACTTGTGGCAGGAGAGGTTGTAAAATGGGGCAAAGCTCACTTCACTACACCTTGCTTAGCAACGGAAAGTTTGGGTTCAGTTCTGGCCGTCAGTAAAGGACAACTTATAGTCTGCTGACCCTACAAAAAAAATCAAACAACGTTTAAGATAATTTACTCTCCTGTGATGTTTCAATCTAGGCAATCCTCGAATTACAACAGCTCGTTTAATGATTGTTTGAAGTCACGATGAAACTGAAAAAAAAGTGACTTGTGACCGTTTTTCACACTTGCGACCGCTGCAGCTTCACATTATCAGAATTCAGATACTTGGCAACTGGCTCACATTTATGACGGTCACAGTGTCCCGGGATCGTGTGATTCCCTTTTGCAACCTTCTGACAAGCAAAGTCAATGGGGGAAGCCAGAGTCACTTAACAGCAGTGTTACTGACTTAACGGCTGCCATGATTCATTTAACAACGGTGGAAGAAAGGTCATAAAATGGGGCAAAACTCACTTAACAAATGTCTTGCTTAACAACAAGAGATTTGGGGCTCAACTGTGGTCGTAACCCGAGAACTACTTACTTGTACTTTCCTAATCCTACAAAAAAACCGAAGATCATTTTCTCTCCTGTGATGCTTCAAGACAAGTCAACGCCCAAGGCACACAAACCTCCATGGGAATCTCACATGCCAACAGAAACCTGGATTACCGTAGAGAAGGGGAAAACCGGGCTAACATATGGTTTGAGATGTCTTGGGGCTCACCTGGGCTTTCCCCAGCAAAGCTTCAATCTCCTTGTTATGCTCTATCGCCGTGTCGAAAGACTGGATGAAATGAGACACAACGGGGTCCACAATCTTTTTGGTGGTCTTGTACTTCTCGTGGATTATCTTCAGCAAGCCACACTTCTTCACAGTACCTGCAAGGGAACAAGGGTTCAAGCCAAGGTTGACCCCAATCCTCTCTTTCATTGAACATTTGCTGCTCGGCACACAAAACAGGAACGGAAAGATGGTGCAATTGTTACGGTTTCCAGTATGTGAAGAATGAGCGCGTTCAGTTCAAGTTAGCATCAGGAATACTAATGTTCAAGATGGCCAATTTGGTAACGTGGTTAAAGACACTGGCTAGAAGCTGGGCAAGCCGACCAGCTGACTTTGGGCCAGTTACTTTCTCTCCGCCTTAGGAAGGAGACAGGGGCAAACCGCTTCTGAAAAATATTGCCAAGAAAACCGCAGGGATTTGTCAAGACTGACAAACAATCTTGCAAATCCCCTTGACAATAAAAATGACACCTTGCCTGAAGATGCAGAAACATCTGAAGCCTAAGATATAATAATATATCGACTTTGAAACAGTGTCACATAAATGTCCCAAAGGTGCTTTTTTCAGGAGGCAACTGGACTTTCTTGTTTTTCTCTGAAGATGTTTCGCTTCTCATCCAAGAAGCTTCTTCAGCTCTGACTGGATGGTGGGGAATGGAAGGATTTATACTCCTTGCAGACGGCTGGTCATTTGCATCCTTTTAGAGAGTCCTTGAGGCCACTTGGAGGGTTACCTGTGTCCTCAGGGTCACCTGAGTGGTGCAAATGGGTGTGGAGCCTTTTTGGAGCTGCTGAAAGGACACAAGATTCACAGCTGAACCTGACAACGTTCCCCAGCAAAGGATTAAAGAGTCGTGGCAGCACAGTGGTTAGAATGCAGTACTGCAGGCTAATTCTTTCAACTGCCCGCAGTTCGATCCTGACTGGCTCAAGGTTGACTCAGCCTCCCATCCCTCCGAGGTCAGTAAAATGAGGACACAGATTGACTTTGTCAACAGGCTGACTTTGTAAAACCGCTTAGAGAGGGCTGTAAAGCACTGTGAAGTGGTATATAAGTCTAAGTGCTATTGCTAAGTAGGTAGGTAGGAAGGAAGGAAGGAAGGAAGGAAGGAAGGAAAAAGAAGGGAAGAAGGAAGGAAGGAAGGAAGGAGCTGTGGTGGTGCAGTGGTTAGAATGCAGTATTGCATTCACTGCCTACAGCCAGGAGTTCAATCCTGACCAGCTCAAGGTTGACTCAACCTCCCGTCCTTCTGAGGTGGGTAAAATGAGGACCCAGATTGCTGGGGGCAAATAGGCTGACTCTGTAAACTGCTTAGAGAGGGCTGTAAAGCACTGTGAAGCGGTATATAAGTCTAAGTGCTATTGCTAAGTGGGAGGGAGGGAGGGAGGGAAGGAAGGAAGGAAGGAGCTGTGGTGGTGCAGTGGTTAGAATGCAGTATTGCAGACTAATTCACTGTCCACAGCCAGGAGTTCGATCCTGACCGGCTCAAGGTTGACTCAGCCTTCCATTCTTCTGAGGTCGGGAAAAGGAGGACCCAGATTGCTGGGGGCAAATAGGCTGACTCTGTAAAACTGCTTAGAGAGGGCTGTAAAGCACTGTGAAGCGGTATATAAGTCTAAGGGCTATTGACACCTGCTGAACTCCACGTGTCAATTCCAACCGACAGAAGGGGTTGAGAACCAAACCTACCGTTGAAAGCACCACAATGTGGGCACGTGTTCTTCTTCCTGCATTTTTCGGAGACCTTTTTCTTCAAGCCCCTTTTCTGGAGATAGGTCAAACCAGGTCTCTTCAGATAATCCAAAAACTGTTTCTGTTCTTCGGCAGTCAGCAAGATATGGCAACAAGTTTTGCAAATCATCTAAAAAAAAAAGGAGGAGAAAAATCTTTAAAGTCAGGTTTCCTAGAGCAAAAGAAACAACGAACCTCTTGGCTTTAATAAATACATATACAGAGATGCTTGCATTCCTGCCCATTTCCAAACTGAATGCAAAGAACTGTGCAGCTTGACAGCAGTTCGAGCAAAAGATGCTCCCGCGACAGCTTTTGACTTGACCTTACCTGGAGGATCCCTATCACAGCTTTGAAGTATCCCACGTGAAAACAAGGTAACTCCAGGTCGATGTAGCCATAATGCCCCAAACATTCTGCCAGATTTTTTCCACAGGTCTTACAGGGACGGTCTTTTTCACTTGTACCCTTGCGTAAAAGAATAAAAAAAGAATGGATGGAGATGAACCTTTGTCAAGGCACTATTAGACAAATCAGACTTTTCCCTAAAATTAAAAACAAAGAATTTCAGAAACAGAAATAAGACACATGACCGCTCTACAGCCTTTACAATCTTCCCAGGAGCTGAAGTGGAGATATCTAGAAAAAAAAAATAGCAGGTCTGGAATACCTCAAAGTCACTTACAGCACAAAGAATTTATTTCCAGCCAATGCTTACAACTATTCTCCTGAAAAGCTGGATCTGGAGAAAAATGGAACATTTCATTTCGCTCCAGAATAGCCCATTTCCAGATTCACAACTCTTAAGGATAGTGATAATCCCAGAAGGTAATACTATCATTATAAAAATATACAATGATATGAGCTTGCACAGGAACAAATGATAAAGAAACAAAACTGAATATTATATAATTCGCTAAATGAAGCCTCAAACACTGATTGGCTCAGTATGGTCAGGAAATACAAGAGGAACATAGACAAATCGTAGCCTCTCTGTTTTAAAGCTGCCCCCCCATGAGCTTTAATGATTTCTCGGTTCCAATCAGCTGAACACTTCCTAGGTTTTAGTTTACCACATCCTGGCTTATTCTGAAACTCTTCAGGTATTTACTCCCTCAGTGTCACTTCTGACATGCCCAAGCAATAGAACACAGTCAAACTAGAGTCTTGGACTTCAAGAGAGCTAATTTCAATAAACTTAGAGAGGGATTGGGAAGGATTCCATGGATGAGAATCCTTAAGGGGAAAACAACTCAAGAAGCTTGGGAAATTTGGAAAAACGAGATAATAAAAGCCCAGTCTAGCACAATACCAACAAAGAGGAAAAATAAAAGCTCTCAAAAGAAACCAGCATGGCTGCATAAAGAACTCTCTGACAAATTGAAAGATAAAAAGGACAAGTATAGAAAGTGGAAAGAGGGGCACATAACTAAGTCAGAATATCAGCAAATAGCCCGAGCCTGCAAAGGTCCCTTCCAACTTTACTATTATTATTATTATTATTAAATCAGACTGAGCACCTAGAAGGCTTACCAGGCGATGGTCCAAGACGCCATATTGAAGAGGCGAGTGGTTATCTTGGCTGTACAGATTTTTACTGACCACCTGGATGTGAGCCTGTTGCCGCATTTCTTCAGGAGACTTCATCCCAAAGCAAATGTGGCTTCTAGAACAAAAACAAAACAAAACACAGAATGTCATGAGGTAGAGATACAGAATAACAAAATGACAAGAGTTGGAAGGGACCTTGGAGGTCATCTAGTCCAACCCCCTGCTCAGGCAGGAAACCGTGTACCATTTCGGACAAATGGCTGTCCAGTCTCTTCTTAAAAACTTCCAGTGTTGGCGCATTCACCGCTTCTGGAGGCAGGTTGTTCCACCGGTTAATAGTTCAAACTGTCAGGAAGTTTCTCCTTAGTTCTAGGTTGCTTCTCTCCTTGATCAGTTTCCACCCATTGCTTCTCGTCCTGCCTTCAGGCGCCTTGGAGAATAGCTTGACTCCCTCTTCTTTGGGGCAGCCCCTGAGATATTGGAACACTGCTATCATGTCCCCCCTCGTCCTTCTCTTCGTTAAACTAGACATCCCCAATTCCAGCAACCGTTCCTTATATGTTTTAGCCTCCAGTCCCCTGATCATCTTTGTTGCTCTTCTCTGCACTCTTTCTAGAGTCTCAGCATCTTTTTTTATATCATGGTGACCAAAACTAGTCCTTGGTGATTATTTTCAAATCTCACCCAGTGCGGAATAAGGTGCTTCCTCCCCAGGCAATTTTTTTTTTTTTTAAATCAGGGTGCAAACTTCCAAAGTTATACCTGGTACCCTTCTAAGCATAATTTTACAAACCTGCCCTTAAGGCATAACAAAGCAACTAAGTGCAACTAAAGTAAGAAATTTTAATTCTTCCATGTACTAATCTGCAATATCAACCAAAACCTTTTCCGTTAAGCATATCCTGGAATTATTTTTTTTTGGGGGGGGGCTGTTTTCCAGTAAACAACACTGAAAAAGCTCAAAAATGGAATTAGGTAGATAGGTAGGTAGGTAGTTATAGATAGATTAGATAGATAGATAGATAGATAGATAGATAGATAGATAGATAGATGATAGATAGAGAGATAAATAGATAGATAGATAGATAGATAGATAGATAGACAGACTAGATATAGATAGATGAGAGAGAGAGATAAATAGATAGAGAGATAGATAGATGATAGATAGATAGATAGATAGATAGATGAGAGAGAGATGATACAGATATAGATATAAATGGATAGATAGATAAATAGATAGATAAATAGATAGATGGGTGGGTGGGTGGGTGGGTGGGTGGATGGATGGATGGATAGATATAGATAGATAGATAGATATAGATAGAGAGATAAATAGATAGATATAGATAGATAGATAGATAGATAGATAGATAGATAGATAGATAGATAGATAGATATAGATAGAGAGATAAATAGATAGATAGATAGATAGATATAGATAGATAGATAGATAGATAGATAGATAGATAGATAGATATAGTTAGATAGATAGATAGATAGATATAGATAGATAGAGAGATAAATAGATAGATAGATAGATGATAGACAAGACAGATAGATATGATGGATAGATAAAACCCACGCATGCGCACAACCCCCCACTCTCCCAGCCCGACTCCGGGGCCCCTCACATTTTCTTGGCCACGTCCGTCTCGCGGAACTGCTCCTTCCCCATGGCTCCGGCCAGCCCGGCGGCGACGAAGGCGGCGGGGAGAACTCCCGGCCCGCAGCCACCCACGCCGTAGTGACGTCGCCGCCGGAGCGACGTCGGACGCTGCCCCGATGACGTCACGGGCAAGACGGCAGGCAGCCCCGGGAGAACCCGGAAGTTGAGGAAGGCGCCTTCTGATAGACGGCAAGAGTGGGCGGGGCGAAGTATAAACCCAGGGGAGTGAGTGTGTGTGTGTGTGAGAGAGAGTCTCTTGATAGAAACAGGAATGGATGGTAGATAGATAGATAGGTAGGTAGGTAGGTAGACAGGTAGATAGATAGATAGATAGATAGATAGATAGATAGATAGATAGATAGGTAGGTAGGTAGGTAGGTAGGTAGGTAGATAGACAGGTAGGTAGGTAGGTAGGTAGACAGGTAGGTAGGTAGACACAGACAGATAGACAGGTAGGTAGGTAGGTAGGTAGGTAGACAGACAGACAGACAGGTAGGTAGGTAGGTAGATAGATAGGTAGGTAGGTAGATAGATAGGTAGGTAGGTAGGTAGATAGACAGGTAGGTAGGTAGGTAGGTAGACAGACAGATAGACAGGTAGGTAGGTAGGTAGATAGATAGATAGACAGGTAGGTAGGTAGCTAGGTAGATAGATAGATAGATAGATAGATAGATAGATAGATAGATAGATAGATAGATAGATAGATAGATAGATAGACAGACAGACAGGTAGGTAGATAGACAGGTAGGTAGGTAGGTAGGTAGATAGATAGACAGACAGGTAGGTAGATAGATAAGATAATGGATAGATGAATACATTGATTGATAGATATAGATTGATAAAGATAGATGGATAAAGAGACGATAGACGAATATAGATAATATGGATAGATGAATAGATTGATGTAGATAGATTGATAGATAAAGATACATGGCCAGATGACTAGATATAGAGAATAGATGGATAGATTGATATAGATTAATAGATAAAGAGATGGATAGATGAATATAAATAATATATGGATAGATGGATTGATACAGATAGATAGGTATTGATAGATTATAGATATTGATGATTGATAAAATAGATGAATAGATGAATATAAATAATGGCTAGATGAGTAGATTATATAGATGATTGATCTAGATGATAGATTGATATAGATGATAGATGAATGGATGATAGGTGTCTCTTAACTGATTGAGATAAAAAGTCTCTTGATAGGATGGATAGATAGATGATAATTAAAGGTAATAGGTATAAAGAAATTTGATAGATAAAGTAGTCTCTTAGAAAGTTCCTTGATGGAGGAGAATAGATAGGTGACATTTAAAAGTAATAGAAAGAAATTTGATAAACGAGTCTCTTGACTGATTGATAGAAATATATAGAAATAGAAAAAAAATTGATGGATAGGTGAGTGGGTAGTTAATAGATATATAGAATTTGATATATTCTAGAAGGATACATGGGGAATCTCTTGCTAGATTAGCTATCTATAACTTCATACAGTATAACCGCACAACAATTCAATGTTTTGGAAAATAAGTTGAACCCCCTCTTCTTTGTGGCAGCCTCTCAAATATCCCATAAGATCTCCTGCAGGAATCACTATTTCCGTCTTTCTCCATACAATATACGAATGAGAGCTTCGTGATCCACACGCAATACCATTCAACCAGGTAGGAGGACTAACAAGTGCCTCTCTTTCCCCCAGCTCTCTGGTTTCCCGGAAGGCCTTTTCCTCCACCAGCGGAAATCCCTCCTTTTCCGCTAGGGCGCTTCCTTTTCCTTTCCTCTCCGGCATATGATTGGCTACCGGAGGTACCTTCTTTCCTTTTCTCTCTCTCTGGGCTGCGAGGGAGGCCGTCAAGATGGTGAGTGCTGGCGCTGGAGGTTCTCGGCACCGGGAGGCGCCTTCAATCCGTCCCGCCCTGGCGCCATCCTTGGTCCTCCGGACCGCGGACCGCCTGCCTTCCCTTCCGCGGGGGCTAGGGAGTGTTTTAGGGGGATTATGGGCTGGAGGGAAGGGGGCGAAGTTGCCGGCGCCGGGGCTTCCCCGTGGTCCCCGCTCCTCTGCCGCGGCCAGCCTCTCGCTCTCATCTCCCCCTCCCAATTTATTCATCTGAGCTACTGCCCAGCATGAGGGGCGCCAGGTTGGGGAACGGGGGGGGGTCGTCTGTGCTCCAAAATGGGCCTCTAAATTGCCCCCCCCTTTTTTTCAACTCTGCACACTTCCAGAGGTTGATACCTGTGCACGCTCAGCTTTTTTTAAAATAAGTTATAACTTATTATATATACACGTGTGTATATATATATATGTTTTTGTATAGGTGTGTACATGTATAAATATATATAATTGAAAATTAAAAGAATTCTCAACTGTTTTAATAATTTATACGTGTGTGTGTATGTATATGTGTGTATACATATAGAAATAAAATTAATTCTCAACTCAACTTTTTAAAATTATAATTTATTATATATGTGTTTGTATATATGTATGTATGTGTGTGTGTATAAATATAAAAATTCTCAACTCAACTTTTTTTAATAAATTATAATGTATTATATATATCTCTGTATATATATAATAAAATATTTAATTCTCAACTCAACTTTTTAAAATTATAATTTATTATATATGTGTTTGTATATATGTATGTATGTGTGTGTGTATAAATATAAAAATTCTCAACTCAACTTTTTTTAATAAATTATAATGTATTATATATATCTGTGTGTATATATATAATAAAATATTTAATTCTCAACTCAACTTTTTAAAATAAATTATAATGTATTATATATATATATATATCTGTGTGTATATATATGTGTGCGTGTGTGTATAAATATAAAAAATAATTCTCAACCTTTTTTAATAAATTATAATTTAGTGTGTGTGTGTGTGTGTGTATTAAAAGAATACCTAGTTCTTTTAAAGAGGGATCCTTTGGATTAGTTATGGGCGAAATGAAATGCTTTACTTGAATTTTTATTTTGTTTTACTTTTCATGCTAGAACGACACAGTCACCATCCGAACGAGGAAGTTCATGACAAACAGGCTGCTTCAACGTAAGCAAATGGTAAGTAACGTGTGTTTTGTGGCCTATAAGGTGGGACTCCAGGGGATTGAATATTTACAACAATGTAGCGACAAAAAGATTGTGTTGATCTTTCTGGAGGCAGAAAAAGCTCTTGACAGTTTGAACCGGTCTGTCATAAATTCTTGACCTCCTGAATCTTGCCTTCAGACATCGTGGGTGCTCCATCGCTGGAGAATTTTAAGAAGAAGCTAGACAATCACTTGTCTGAGATGCTATAGGGTCTCCTGCTTGAGCAGGGGGCTGGACTAGAAGACCTCCATGGTCCCTTCCAGCTCTATTCAATTCTTCTTTCCTTCCCTCCCTTCCTTCCTTCTAGTGAAACAGCTTGTCTCCAGAAATCGTGGGTGCTCCATCACTGGAGATTTTTAAGAAGAAGGTAGACAACCACCTGTCTGAGGTGGTATAGGTTCTCCTGTTTGAGCAGGGGGCTGGACTAGAAGACCTCCAAGGTCCCTTCCAGCTCTATTCTAAATGTCCAGAGAACTGTCAATCTTTCACGTGAGAGTGTGGTGGACAGAACGACTAGAATTCAAATTTTGACAAGGTTACTTGGCAAACAGATTCAGTAATCTATTGACTGTACAGCATTTCCCAGACATAACAAAGGAGAGTTTTTCAGTCATTAAATATTGCATTATTATTTTTCTGTGCAGGTAGTCCTGTAGTGTCCCCCAAATTTCTGTTGTTAAGTGAGACACTTGTTAAGTGACTTTTGCCCCATTTTACGACCTTTCTCGCCTCCGTTGTGAAGTGAATCGCTGCAGGTGATAAGTGAGTAACCCGGTTGTTAAGTGACACCGGCTCCCCCATTGACTTTGCTTGTCAGAAGTTTTCAAAAGGGGACACTACGACCGTCATAAATATGAGCCAGTTGCCAAACATCTGAATTTTGATGGGTGCTGCAGTGGTCATAACTGTGAAAAACAGTCCTAGGTCATTTTTCTTTTCAAGGCCATTGTAACTTTGAACGGTCACTAAATGAACTGTTGTAAATTGAGGACTGCCTGTATTGAGAGCTTTGCAAAGGGTGTAACCAGGGTGTATGTTTTGCAGAGACAGGTATACAAATGAGTGCTGACACAATCAAAAGGCATTAAATTACTTCCAGGCGAGGTTTTTAGCATACAATGGACCCGTTTCGTTTTTGAATTTTTGTCTCTCTGTCTGCAGAAGCAGCCTCTACTGTTGCTGTCTTTCTTCACTCCCTCTACAAACACCCCCCACCCCCCCAAAAAAATTCATTTTTAATCTGAAACTACTCTTATGTATAGGTTGACCTATAAGCCTAAAATTGAAGCATTGCATATTTCTGGCCTAGGTTTCACGTTTGAGGCTGAATTTTTAACGTGCTTATGAGCCCTCTCTCTGCCACTAAAATATTTTTTCTCCCAGGCAAAAAAAAAGAAGCTTTGAATTTATTTATTTCTTTATTTATTTTTCCACTCCTGAATGTGTAGGTAATCGATGTCCTTCACCCTGGAAAAGCCACCGTTCCCAAAACAGAAATCCGCGAGAAGTTGGCCAAAATGTACAAGACGACTCCGGACGTCATTTTTGTCTTCGGCTTCAGGACCCATTTTGGTGGTGGGAAGACCACGGGCTTCGGCATGATCTACGATTCTCTAGACTACGCCAAGAAAAACGAACCAAAGCATAGACTGGCCAGGGTAGGTAGTTTTTAAACTTTTTTTTCCCCTTGGAATATGGACCGTGTTGGGATAAAAAGGAATTTTTACTCCGGTTGCATGGCACTTTTGTGTAAGTTTGGAGTTAAAGAGGCACTTTTTCCTCTCCTGGTTCCGTTAATTAAATATCAATTAAAATACCAATTTCTTTCCCCCCGCCCACTATTCCAACCGATATATAAAATAAATCGTTATTCTTTATTGCTTTTTGCTGCAGATTTGGCAATGGCCAAAAAAAAACCAAGCAAAGTGAGAACAAGATGGATTTCCTTCCAAACCACTACAGTTTTGTGTGTTTGGACATAGTGAGATAGGATTGTGCAAGTAGAAATCTAGAAAGCGTTAGCATCCCTTCGGCTGCTGTGTTAAATTGCCGCTTCCCCTGTTAAATACCAATTTCTGAACGTGCTTCCACCACTGCTCAAATGTTTTTGCACATTTCTTTTAACCAAAAGATGTCATTGTAAACTCCTAAATTAAGGTTGTATTTTTTTTTGTTGCGTGTCCCCTTTCTCTGTGCTAAGAGTGATTTGTGTAAAACGGTTTATAACGGGCGAGTAAGTGGGATGGCGCAAACCACTAGCTATTATTACCTTTGACGTGTATTTTGAAAATACAAATGATCTTTAACTGAAGTCTAGTTCTTTGTTTAGAAGTAGGTCACTTGCCTACAAATAATGGTTGTTGTTTTTTTGTATGAGTTGGATACTTGAATAGCGGCTCATTGTGAATTGGGAATCACTACTAGCTCATCATTTCTGGAAAGAATCATCCTTACAAACCTTTAGATTTTGCGAAAGAAAGAATGGAATGCAGATGTTTTAAGCTAAATACACTTTATTCTTTATCTGCTTATATCCTGCCTTTATTCATTTTTATAAATAAGACAGTGAAGACACATAATATTCCTTCTCTTTTTTCCCCCCAACACAACAATCTTATGAGGTGGGTTTGACTGAGAGAGAGAGAGAGACTGGCCAAAAGTCACCCAGCTGACTTTCCTGGCTAAGGCAAGGCTAAAATTCCCAATCTCCTGGTTTCCAACTTGGTGCCTTCCCAACCTGACCAAACCGGCTCTGTTTGGCAGTCAATTGGCTCTGCAGGTGTATATGTGGCATTGGATAAATAGGTTATTTAATGACATTTATTGGCCGCCCGTCTTATCATAGGGTAACTCTGGGCGGCTTGCAAGTTACACAAAATTCAAAACTTAAAATATTAAAACCTAAGGATACATGGGGAGGGCGGGGGCGGAGTGGGGCGGAAGCCGGATCTGTTATGACTCAATCAACCACCTCCATTGTGTGGTCCCCCCACTGGAGCGCCAAGCCGACTGGCACAGCCAGGTGTTCAGGTCCTTACAAAAAGATCGGAGGGTTGGGGCCAACCTCACATGGGGCGGGCAGAGGGCAGAGAAGGCCCTCCTTCTGAACCCCACTAGCCGGATAAATCGGGCTGATGGGACCCCCGCAGCATGCCTCAAGTAACCTGGACCCCTACCATAAAGGCCTTTAATTGCTCCCGGAGTACAGACTGGTAACCAGTGCAGCAATGGTGTCACAGGGGCCATTCTTGCTTTTTTCCCACCCACCCCCCAAAAAACTACCCGCGCTGCCGCACTCCCCACCAGTTGTAGCTTCTGAAGGCTCTTCCAGGGTGAGCCCCATGTAGACCGCGTTACAGCAGTCCAGTCGTGAGACGACTGAGTGCGCGTGCCAGAAACGTCGGTGTGTAAGGTTCATGTCCCGCTCGTTGTCTTCGCCAGCACGGCTTGTACGAAAAGAAGAAGACGTCCCGGAAACAGCGCAAAGAGCGTAAGAATAGGATGAAGAAGGTCAGAGGAACCGCGAAGGCCACGGTGGGCGCCAGCAAGAAGGTAAGGACCTTTCCCCTCCCCCCCCAAAAAATTTAGAAAACGCTCATCAGACACCGTTGTTGCTGCTTGGCTTATTTCATTGACCAAAGTACTCTCTTTTTTTTTTCCCTCGCCAATTTCCCATCTTTCACCACTGGCGCACAGAAGGTAATTCTCGTTCACTTTGTTTCGGCTTTGTAGCTAACAAAGTGAAACGATAAAAGGCATTTTTTAGAATTTCCATAGAAACAGGGTTTTTAGAGCATGTCTCTCTTTTTTTCCTGTCTTTCTCTTTTTCCTCGTGATGCATCTAGCTTCCTCATTAGCTTTCTTTACCTTGTCAAATCCTGCTTTATTTTCAGATTTTATTTTAATTTTTTTTAGAATTGAGAAATAATTTCCTTCCGGCCAGTGGTTGGCAGGTCGAAATTAAAATGCTCATTAGCCTGGCATTTAATGAGATTGGAAATGTACGCCGAATATAATTTTGCCTTCAGGAGAGAAAGAGTTAACAGGCTTTTAACAGATGTTGGTTAAAATTGGCATTTAAGAAGAGAGAGAGATATATACAAATGTGCCATTTTATCAGTGACATAATGTTTAGATTCTGGAATAGCCTATTTAGGATTAGAACATCCTGGGCCACTGTATTTTTTTGTGTGGGATTCCTTTCAAAGGTTGTGGGTTTTCAAGCTTTTCATTCAGCTAGATTTTAGGTGCTTTTAAAGTAAATCCTCCCAGTTAATAACTCTTTGCTTTCACTTCTCTTTTCTACCTCTTGGATTTCTTCTTAATCAGAAATGAGGTGTTTGGTAGGTATGGAGAATGAGCGCATGGTTGTGATGGCATGAGCTGAGTGTCCCTCAACATGTTCTCCCGATGCTCCTTGCTTTCCATGGGTTTTCGTTTTGTAGCTGAGCTTCTGTGTCTTGCGCACGTTTAGTTTATTAATTTTGTATCCTGCCCATCTCACTCTGCAAAGCATCTCTGATCTAGCTCCAGGTAGATGTGCTATAGACTCATAAGCGCTTGTTCCTGTATTCAAATTTATTTCATATTTAGTTTGAACTGTTATTACCGAGGTTCTGTGGGAAATACCTGCAAGATTCCTTTGAGCTAGCTAATTATAATTAAAAGGGGAAAAAACGACACTCTAGATTTCTCTCCTTTTCATAGAACGGGAAGAAAATTTCCCCTGTTTTCCTTATAAGTTACTGGTAAAAACTTGAAGTTTTGGGGCAGCAGATTGTCTCAGTAAAAGATGAGGGCTGAGTGACGTCCAATAAGGTTGCCGCTTCTATTTTCTCAGTGTTTAATTCCAAGAGCAGCTTTTCTTGCTATATAAACTAGGCATCCAATATATTGTGCTGTGCAGGCATTGGGGATCCCTGCCTTATTTTGGCTTACTTACCTGAAATTGAAAAAGTTTATTTATAGTTTGGATTTGTTACGGCCGCTCAGCGTGTATCAAATTGTGGCCGCCTCTATTAGTCACTTGTAGCACTCTGTTGCAAATTGGCGACTGCGTATTCTACATCTAATTTCTGGTCCTTAATATGCCACAAAACTCTTTGATTTCCTGGACAACAGTTTTGTGGACTTGGACAGAGCCCATTCGTAGCTTTACGCATGTATTTTTGCATGGATAAAATTCATTTTCTATTGAGCAAGTGTCCCCTAGCAGTCAATTAAAACCAAGGCTTTAGTCCACTGGAGTGCTAAAACCAGGCTTAGCAAGAGCACTCCTGACATCTCACCTGTTACAGTTGACCTGTACAGTAAAAAAAAAACCACTTATTTCTTTTTTTTTTCCTTATCTTGTAAAAATAGCTTAGCTGCGGGAATGTATTTTTCAAACATTTCACTCCAAAAGCCATCATTGTCAATGACTAAATTACATGTAACTGCTTTTTGTTACTTTCCAAATTCTGCATCATGGGTTTTTTCCCATCTAATTCTATTTTACCACATCCCGTGGTCCTCTGTGCCGTGAACAGAATCTAACCTGATCATCGTTAGAAACTGAACAGAGTTTCAGCTGAATCTTTAACCTGCTGAGACAGCTAAGGTAAATTCTTTAGCTTTTGAAGCTGTTTCCTTTGGAAATGGTTAGTGGCCAGTGGCAGGACTGCTATACGATTGGATTACCTGAAGTAGTGTTTTATACCTCGTGTGCTTAAAGATGTACTGATGAGTTTTATTTCTTTTGTCTTGCAGTGAGCCAGTCAGAAAACCAAACAGGTACAGTAGCTCTGAACTATATTAATGCAACAACCTTGGTGGGGAGATTCCTTTTAGAGCAGTGTTTCTCAACCTTGACAATTTTAAGGCATGTGGACTTCAACTCCCAGAATTCCACAGCCAGCAATGCTGGCTGTGGAATTCTGGGAGTTGAGGTCCACATGCCTTAAAATTGTCAAGGTTGAGAAACACTGTTTTAGAGTCTAATACATTGCATTCTTTTAATTTAACCTTCCGCTTTCCTCCAGCGTTTTTGGATGCAGTAAATTTTTATGTCGTTCGGATGAGCCCAGACCAGTTGTTTAATGTGGAATTTAGCTAATCCAGACTTTGGAGCAAGGAGCTGTGTTTTTCTCCCCCCAGCAAACAAACTCAGAAATTTCTGCAGAAAATCTCTGCAAAGTCTTTCTTCACATGAAGTCCTTAGTTAGAAGCAGCAATCACATATTTGTGCTTTATCGGCTCTGGAGCTGGCGTTAATTTTGAGTCCATTGCAAGCAGAAGTTTGGGAATCTTACAGATTCTCACGTGCTTTCAGTTCGGTGCCGTTTTTAGCACTATTGCAATTAGAATCTCCCTTCTCAAGTTGGTCAGTTAATACATTTAGATAAATAAATGCAGTCTGGGCCTCGGTTCTCGGTTTGTTGTACTTGGTGGGAGGAAGTACACGCCTCTTACTCAGGTTTATAATTTACTGCCTAATGTTAAAAACTGACTTTATTTTGCTTTTTACCTACAGGAAAACTTAACATAGCCCGTGTCTATGGAAGTTGTACTGAAGTCAGTTCTATGAATAAATTTCTATGAAAACTAAAACTCTGCTTACTGCGTGTTCTTCTCCTGAGCAGTTGGACTGTTCAGATTTGCACACAGTATCAAAAAGAGAAGAACAAACTCAATTCAATCAGGTGTAATTGGCCCCGGGGGGAGTGAGAAAATGAAATTTAATCCAAAATAGTGGTATTTTAAATTAAGCGTGTTTGTAAAAGAGCATGTTTGTAAAATCGGAATGTAAAAATCAACAAGACCCTGAGAGATACTGAGCATTAATTCCAGGAGCAGCAATCGGCGTGGGAATTGTAGCTGAGCAATCTTGCGGCGTCTGAATTTCTTCCTACTTTGTATAGGTTAACTTTTGGTCTTGGTGGATTGTCAGATGCAGAAGAGAGCAAAGCACAACTAGTAGAATTCCTGTGCTAGTCTAGCTCTTGCTCCCCGGTATTCCTAGATCTCCAAAGACAGATTCCTCCGGCCCTGCATTTTGTTTTATCGTCACAAGTTGTGCTGTATTAGAATAGAATAGAATGTGGAATAGAATAGAACAGAACAAAAGAACAAGAATAAGAATTTGGAATAGAATAGGATGCAGAATAGAATAGGGAAGAATAAGAATAGAATAGAATGTGGAATAGAATAGAATAGAAAATAGAAAAGAAAATAGGATAGAATAGAATAGAATAAAGAAATAGGGGAGACATGATAGCAGTCTTCCAGTATTTGAGATGCTCACAGCACCAGAGGGAAGGATGAGAAACAATGGTTGGAAACTGATCAAGGAGAGAAGCAACCTGGAACTAAGGAGAAACTTCCTAACAGTGAGGACAATTAACCAGTGGAACAGAAGTTGCCTTCAGAAATCGTGGGTGCTCCATCACTGGAGGTTTTTAAGAAGAGGCTAGATCAGTGGTTCTCAACCTGTGGGTCGGGACCCCATTTGGGGTCGATCGACCATTTCACAGGGGTCGCCAAGCAAGGCTGTCCGCCATTTTTTTTGTCCGCCATTTTTTTCCCCTTTTCCGGCGGGTGCCTTACCTCCCTTGGGCTGGGCCAGCTGGTGGTCGGCCTGCTCCGTCTCTGCCGCTTGCCAGCTACGCCTCGGCCAGCGCAGGGGGCAGAACCACGCATGCGCGGCGCTCCCGGGCAGGGAAAGTCCTCGACTTACGACCGGTTGGGTAGTCCTCGACTTACGACCGGTTTAGTCCTTGACTTACGACCGGTTTAGTCCTCGACTTACGACCGGTTGGGGTCGCGGCATTAAAAAGGTTGAGAACCACTGGGCTAGATAATCACTTGTCTGAGATGGTATAGGTTCTCCTGCTTGAACGGGGCTGGACTAGAAGGCCTCCAAGGTCCCTTCCATCTTCTATTCTGTTCTGCTCTACTGCAACCTGGATGATTAATTCGGGTACTTCCTTCCACACGAGAGTGAACAATATCTTGGATTAAGTGTTTTCCGGTGAGACCGGTCTACCAGGGCAACCTGGTTTACCCGAAATATGGGACGGAGCATACTGCTTCCCCTTAATCTCCCCCTGGTACAGCCAACAAAGCGAGGAGAGCCTGTGGCCTAGAGGTTAATACATCTGCCTAACATGCAGGTGTCCTGGGTTCGAATCTCAGAAGGGTATAGCTAGCTGATGAGAGCTAAGTAGCTCGAAATAGCTATACTAGTCTCCCTTTAATTCTTCGTCGGTAAATTTAAATTTAACACACAAATCTCTTGGATTATGTAAGGTACCAGGAACCATCTGAATTATGGAAAACGGTGTCACCTCTCCCAATTCTGCAACTTGGTTTCTTTGGCTGACTTCGGGATTCTTGATGGCTCATTTACTACAGATTTTGGATCCTTAAAAAACAAACAAACCCCAAACTGCTAAAACTGGGAGCACGCAAGAATTCTTCATTCTTTAAATAAAAACATCAGTGGCGACTTGAAACTTTCCAATCAGTCTTTTCGGCAGCTGCCAAAGTCCTCACTTCTAGCAACTTTGGAAATTGCTTTTCGGTTGATTTCAGCTCTGACCTGGTAACAATGCCTCTGGGGCCTAATTAACAGGGAAATCGCTTTGGAACGTGTTATCTCTGAAACTCAATCGCTTGGGTTAACAAATTAACTTCTGCATTGCTGCTGAGAGAATGATGGAGGGGGAAAAAAGGGCTAAATTGCTACTTTTTTTTAGAAGAAAAACAATTCCTGTTTGCCCTCTTGGTCTCTGTGCTTGCATATTAAATTTTGTGAAAGCTGACAAACCGTTTTTTGGAGGCAGACTTGATAGAAACGGGGGCATTTAGCTCCTGATAAAAACAATAAAATAGATCAAGCTAAGGGGTTTTTTTTGTTTGTGTTTTTTAAACTAATTTCTCTCGTGCCCTCATTTCATTATTCTGCTATGACCTAGGCCTCGGTAAGAAAATATCTTACCCTCGTTTTCTAGAGCAAGGCTCCCCAACTGGGCTGCAGCCCGTTTGGAACCGGTCCGTGGAAGTGGAGGACGAGAGGGTGCGTGCACGAAGCTGCGTTTGTGAAATCGACGCACGTGCAGATGTGAAACCATCCCGTCTCCCCACCCTTCCACCGCCACCTCCAGTCTGCTGAGCGGGAAGGTTGGAGTCCGCTGTTCTAGAGTGATTTTGATCCATCAGTCTTTTGTAACAAATGAGAGGCAGTTTGGTCTAGTGTAGGGGGTCCCCAACGTCTGGGCCGTGGCTTACTACCGGTCCAGGGCCTATTCGCAACCAGGCTGTATGAGTGGCTGGCTGGTGCACATGTGCACAGCCCCACTCGCGTGAGCATCACAGGCATTCCTGGTCCCCCTTGCTTGAGTGTTGCAGGAACATTTGGCCTCACACAAGTGTCACAGGTTCTCTTGGCCTCACCTGTGCGAGTAACGGGTGCTTGCGCGCACACGTGCCCCTCCCACAAAACCACCCCCTCTTTTGTCCCTCCCCTTTTCTGGTCCGCCAACCGTTTACCTTCAGCATTGTAGAAAAGGACCAACTGCTTCCTAAAGAAGGATTCATCTCTCGTTGGAAAAGGAGCTTTTTCATAATCTTTACCCAAAGAATATTCATGACATTCATGATTTTTTTTTTTTTTACCATCGAACCATAAAGATGATGCCTGACATCACTATTGTGGAAGAGGGAAAAAAAAATCTGGTTCATTGATATCGCGATGCTGCGTAATGCGGGAATTGAAGAGAAACAACTAGAAAAAATAACGAAACACCGCAATTTGCAAATTGAAGTTGAGCGATTGTGGAGGAAGAAACTAATGGTTGTCCCTATAGTAAGAGGAGACCGTGGAGCAATACCCAAAGGGCTGCTGAGATACGGGGAAATTTTGAACTCATTAAACCTAAATATCCTTACTTTGCAAAAAAAACAAAAAACACCCCACCTTACTCGGAACCGCCTATATACTCTGAGGTTACCTTAACAGCTCTTAAGGTCCTTGGTTAGGACTACAACTATTACGCTTTTACCAGTCCCAGACTGAATTGCATTGAACATTAAATCTTAAATAATAATAATAATACTTGTACCAATATAATAGCAGTCTTTGGAGCAATACCCAAAGGGTTGCCTAGATACGTGCAAATTTTGAACTTATTAGACCTGAATATTCTGCAAAAAAACAACAAAACCCCACCTTACTCGGAACCGCCTATATACTCCGACGTTACCTTAACAGCTCTTAGGTCCTTGGTTAAGCTTTTACCAGTCCCAGATTGTGAATCAAACAGAAGACAATAACAACAACAACAATATACCACCAAGATCCTTACCAAGGACCTGGGATAGGCAGATCTGAATGTTTGACAGTTTTATGAAGGAGAATATTTGCAACTCAGGGTTGAAATGAGGGGTCCCTCGTGCTCTCTGAGCTTGGTTGTTTTCTTGCAGACGTTTCATGACCCAACTAGGTAACGTCATCAGTGCTGGAAGGGAGTGGAAACTCATCAAGGAGAGAAGCAATCTGGAACTAAGGAGAAATTTCCTGACATTTAGAACAATCAACCAGTGGAACAGCTTCCCTCCAGAAGTTGTGAGTGCTCCAACACTGGAGGTTTTTAAGAAGAGACTGGACAGCCATTTGTCTGAAATGGTATAGGGTCTCCTGCCTGAGTAGGGGTTGGACTAGAAGACCTCCAAGGTCCTTTCCAACTCCTATTCTATTCTATTCTATTCTATTCTATTCTATTCTATTCTATTCTATTCTATTCTATTCTGTATTCGTATTCTATTCTATCTACTCTATTCTGCATTCTATTCTATTCTTTATAGATTATTATTATTATTATTATTATTATTATTATTATTATTATTATTATTATTATTATTATTATTATTATGCTACTTGTCAGTGTTAAAAAAGAGTCAAGTATCACCTTGTCGGGGAGATGGTGGCATTAAAAAAAAATCAGTACTTAAATAATTAAAAATAATTCTCGTATGGATAACTTTTAACTGTTACGTTTACATTTGTCGCGCTCCCAGTCCATCCCTCTATCCAGATTAGAGCCGGCGCACACATTCGATGTTTATTAAAATCTGCAAACATCCAAAACAGTTTACAAACGAACTTGAGATAAAAGGCAGGGGAGAAAAACAAAGCCGGGACAGACGTGAATAGCAGGCAAGAACTTAAACATTATCTATAGGCATCGCTACCTCTCAAAAGAACATATGGAATCTTTCAGACCCTCTGGAGACCATATTCACATGGACAGTCAAGATAACAAGAGGAAATGGCTGTTAGTTATTTTCTAGTGTATTTTATGTATGCAGTAGAAGACTTAAGAGATGAATAATGGGGCACCTTGTGATCCTTCCCCTATTCTGCAGCATCCAGCTGCAGTTGAGAAACACTCGCGTACGGTACCCCATAATGGAATAAACCAATGTAGAGATCTTATAAATAAATAGATAGATATGGTTGGATCCTGGTTTTTCCTTGCTTTTCAAACATGAATATTTTCGGTATGAAAACTGGCTGGGTAATTTTGGGCCAGTCACTGATTCTCGGCCCAACCCACCTCACAGGGTTGTTGTTTTTTGCAGGGAATGTGTATCTTGGGCCCTAATCCTTTTCATGAGCATCTCAGTTTTGATTTCAAAGAGCGTCAAGTAAACTGTTCTCCAGTAGAGGGCGCTGCAATCCCACAACTCCACTCCCTCAACTCCCAGTGGGAAAGATAAATGTTTGTTTGGAATCTTTTTGGCTGGAAGGATACACAAAAGGGCAACAGAATCCACTAATCCAGGATGAAATATTGCTAGTCTCCCCTCCCTCTCTCCCATCCCAATTCTCTGTTTTGTTCATGAATGCATGCAACACACACACACATCCTGCTGAAGATTGGTGGGAATTTGGTCTACATCAGTGTTTCTCAACCTTGACCATTTTAAGGCATGTGGACTTCAACTCCCAGAATTCCACAGCCAGCAATGCTGGCTGTGGAATTCTGGGAGTTGAAGTCCACATGCCTTAAAATGGTCAAGGTTGAGAAACACTGGTCTACATTCTGGTTTACGTTTTGTCAAGAGTACTTTATAAGGCCACACCTAGAATACTGCATCCAGTTTTGGTCACCACACTACAATAAAGATGTTGAGACTCTGGAAAGAGTGCAGAGAAGAGCAACAAAGATGATCAGGGGCCTGGAGTTTAAAACATACGAAGAACGGTTGCAGGAACTGGAACCTTCACTTCTCTAGTGAAGAGAAGGACCAGGGGATGCATGATAGCACTGTTCCTATATTTGAGGGGCTGTCACAGAGAGGAGGGGGGTCAACCTATTTTCCAAAGCACCCAAATGCCAGACAAGGAACAACGGATAGAAACTGATCAAGGAGAGATTCAACCTAGAAATAAGGAGGAATTTTCTGACAGTGAGAACAATCAACCAGTGGAATAATTTGCCTTCAGAAGTTGTGGATGCTTCATCACTGGAAGCTTTCAAGAAGAGACTGGACTGCCGTCTGTCAGAAATGGTGTAGGATCTCCTGCTTAAGGAAATGGCATTTTGGTCCTTTGCCACGGCGAATGGCAATATTTCAAAGGGATTTCTTCTCCTGTGGAAAATAATTGCTTGTTATTATGACTGCATGGCTTTGTTGATGTTATTTCTGGACCGTTTCAGCAACACCAGGGAAGCAGAGCCAACTTCACTTCTTAAGGGTTGGAAAGGCGAGCTTGGCCGATGGAGAAACGAACTCCGGGCAAGGATGAGAAAATGAAAAGAGTATGGCTGTAAGCATCGATCTCCTTCCATTTGGGGGGATAAGGGCAGCTAAAATATCGAAGAAGGAACCAGGAAACCAGACCAATTTTATCCACTTGGTTGGAAAATCTTGAGTGGTTGAGAACATCCAAATATCTTTAGGTGGCTTCTATTTTGAAGGCAGATTGATGGATGCCTGGCCGGGAAAAACTTGGACATGAAGTGTCACCAACATTGCCAACTTGAACTCATTGTCCATCGTGGGAAGGTTTGATCCCGATAATACTGGGATCAGATTTATGGTGGTGATGGGCCGGGGCCAACAGCTTTAGTGGGCCGACTCCCAGGCTGTTCTCGTGTGAACAGCACTTTTACAAAGGCAGTAAAAGCTTATGGAGAACAAAGAAGCGAGAAACGGAATAGCCTGATAACATCCTGTGGGTAGACATTCCCCAGCAGAAGCTCTGATGGCATCTTAATTCAGGTGATGTCAATTGCCCATCCTCTTTACTCTGCCCATATATAAAACTTGCAGTTATCGGGTTTATACAATTTAAAAATGGTTCCCATTACCTATGTTAATAGGTCCAGATAGTTCCATCCGTAGACTGAATTGAATTGAACTTTATTTGGCCAAGTGTGATTGGACACACAAGGGATTTGTCTCTGGTGCAGAAGCTCTCAGTGTACATGCAAAACAATGGAATCATCATCATAATCATTACAACAGTAAAAGGGCCAGTAAACAAGATAATAAGAGAGATAAATAATAACACTACAACCACACTACATGGGAAAATATACATCGACATTAGACAGCACTGTAAGAATTAGGTCTCAGCTGAGTGATGACCTGAGAGGGGAAAAAACTGTCCCCATGTCTAGTTGTTTTGGCATGAAGTGCCCTATAGCACCATCCTGAGGGGAAGGATAGAATAGAATAGAATAGAATAGAATAGAATAGAATAGAATAGAATGCAGAATGCAGAATATAATAAAATAGAATGCAGAATGCAGAATAGAATAAAATAGAATGCGGAATGCAGAATAGAATAGAATAGAATGCAATGCAGAATGCAGAATAGAATACAATAGAATAGAATGCAGAATAGAATAGAATAGAATAGAACAGAATGCAGAATGCAGAATAGAATACAATAGAATAGAATGCAGAATAGAATAGAATAGAATAGAACAGAATGCAGAATGCAGAATAGAAGAGAAGAGAATAAATATTGTATATCTGGTCCTTCTCCCCCCCCCCAACATCCCATTTGCCTCCCTCCCCAAAGTGAATGGCCTCCCGGAGACAAAGAAGCCTTTGGAGTCTTTTCCATAATCTTGGTCCAAATATCTCGTGTATTTTTTTTTTTTCCTGCCTGGCTGGGAGAGAAAAAAGCTCAGACAAGGAGCCCTCGGCCTCTAGAGCGAAGGCAATCGGCCATCCTTCCCAATTTATTACTGCATTCATTAATCCCTATATAAAATGCAATTTAGGACAAGACTCAGAAATCCTTGCTGTGACACGTTCTCCGCAGAGTTGATAAATGATTCCTTTGGCCCAGGCTTGAAGGGCGTCTGCAGTAAATTCTGCTGAGATCTCTTTTTCCCAAACATGTTTGCACTTTCCTATCAAATTAGAGTCCCTCCCTCGGATGAGAGAGGAAGGGAGGAGATTTGGGGGGGGGTCTCTGAAGACAGGGAGAGCCGGAGACCTTCCCAATTAAAAAAACAAAATACACACAACATGCTTGGTTCCTTCACGCCTATCGAGACACAGACTGGAGGGATTTATTTATTTGGCGTATGGCAAAAATGTTTCAAAGCCCGTCGCAATTACATTTTCAATGAGCAAATACAAGCTACTTAATTATGTTGCTCAGCGAGACAGATTCATTAAGTGAGTTTTGCCCCATTTTGTGACTTTTCTTGCCACACTGGTTAAGTGAATCGCTTGCAGTTGTTAAGTTAGCAACATGGTTGTTAAGTGATCATTGACTTTGCTTGTCAGACGGTCACAAAATGGATCGCTTGACCCCGGGACACTGCAACCGTCATAAGTACGAGTCAGTTGCCAAGCGTCTGAATTTGGATCACGTGACCACGGGGATGCTACAATGGTCGTAAGCGTGAGAAATGGACATAAGTCGCTCTTTTTAAGTGCCTCTCCCTTCTAGCACTGATGACGTTACCTAGTCGGGTAATGAAATGTCTGCAAGAAGACAACCAAGGTCAGCGAGCATGAAGGACCTCACAATTCAACTCTATCTGGAACGTGGCTCAAATTTCCAAAGACCAACAAACTCACTTGGGATTCCAGGAACAACGTTTTATTGAAAGAAAGCTTTTGCAAAGGCTGGTGGTCTTAAATTCACGCAGGAGATTAAGCCGCACACACAATTTTTAAAACCACATATTTATACCCTCTCGCGAAGCTGGTTCCCCTCCCCCCCACCGCCCCTATCTCACTCAACAGCCCACCTGCTCATCCCGATCAGCTAATCCCAACTGCCTAAACAGAATACATTTCAGTTCATCCCCACCCAGGGAAAAAACCCTTATATTTCATCTACCTGTTAACCATGACCTTTTGCTGACATTAGCCCTAACTTTATTTTTATACGTATTTCGTCCTGCTTGCCGTTACATCTAGCTTCCTACAGACAAAATACATATATCAAAATAATTCTCCGTGCATGTGTCAAAGCCCCTACTTCTAAAAGCTGGAGTTACTCCATTTTGCCATTGTTAAGCTTACTCCTTAAATTCCAGCTGGTCTTATGGAATGTCTTTGTATGATACTGCCGATGTGTTACCCTTGTCTGTATATCTTTAAAATAGATGGATTTGTACTTTCGTATATCATTAAGCAATTTCTGATATTATTTTATCTCTTACAAGTATTCTCGTCTATCGATAAGAAGACTTACTTATAGCACGACCATCCCTTCTTGCATGAATGGGGTAGATAAGGAACCAGCAATCCAATCTGAACCAAACACCACCTTGATCCTTTTGCCAAAATCTGGACTAAAATTTTGGAAGTCTGATTGAAAAAAAAACCCAAACCTAGAGACAAGCAGTTCAGGCTGTCATACAGAAATCCCTTTAGCTATTGCTCCAGTATTTGGAATGTATTAAGTCATAAAGGACTGTGGATCATTTGGGCATGGACAATGGCTAAAACAGTTATTATACATTTGCAGCTGTTGGCATGCTCTTTATCCATTTTTTTAACAAGGGTTTTTGTTTTTTTGATTGAAGGGCAGTAAGGATGCTTTTCAATTCGCCCATTTAAATTTCCAGGCTCCATTTTTTTAAACGATGACATTTAAATCCCATTGTTCTCATTTCTGCTATCTATAACTTTACACAGAGAGAAACATAAACATCTAAGAAAGAATGTGCTCTTTCAAAGGATAGGAATAGTTTTTGATAGCAAAGCTAACCACAGTATTATACCTTTGTAAGATCTATGAAAGAAAGTTTGTGCCGTGGCTTAAACTAGAGCAGAAATGCCCCAGTCTTGCTCCAGGGACTTAATTGTAGAGAGCCTTGTGTAGTTACAATTGAATTAAACTGTCCTGAGTTTCAGGAAACGTTAATTATAAACTCAGTAAACGGAAATGAAAACTCCATCCGTTTAGAGTTCATTTCTTTAGTTTCAGACAAATAACATTAAGATAATGTTAAGAGTTCAGACTATATCCTTTAAACACTGTCACATGATGGGGCGCAGGAAAATTTCGTCCTTATCTTGATGCCAGCTGTCTGGAGTAATATCTAATAGACTTGCAGAACGCGGCTGTTCTTCCAGACCTGGGACAAGAATGGTTGTTGAATCCCTCCAGGATGTTTGATTTGTGAGATTCAGTTGTGATTTTTTTCCCTTTGGTATTTTTTTTGGATCGCCTTGTTTTAAAGTTTTATTTCGTGCCCTGCCCAGAATCATGAAGGCATCAGGACGCCTTATGCATTTTACAGTAAGTTAATAAACGACGTCTAACTGAGATGTACAAAAATAGTTGCTAACATTGTTCTTGCGTTAGAGACAATTTGCAAGCAGCATGGGATCTCATATAGAAAGGTATTAGCAGGGGAGGTGTCTGTCTTCTGCCATTTGCCCCCCCCCCAAAATGCCATTTCCTGAAAGCAATTTTTTGCTCAGAATACAAACAAACAGAATAGTATAGCCAAACCCAATTCCTGCAGCCGTTCTTTGTATGTTTTAGTCTCCAGCCCTTGGATCATCTTAGTTGCTCTTCTCTGATTTTTTTCCAAACTCTCAACATCTTTTTTGTGATATGGTGGCCAAAATTGGCTACAGTATTCCAGGTGTGATCTTACTAGGGTTTTAGAATAGAATAGAATAGAATAGAATAGAATAGAATAGAATAGAATAGAATAGAATGCTGAATCAACCTTGAGCTGGTCAGGATCAAATTCATGGCTGTGGGCAGTGAATTAGCCTGCAATACTGCATTCTAACCACTGTGCCACCACAGTTCCTTCCTTCTTTCCTTCTTTCCTTCTTTCCTTCTTTCTTTCCTTCTTTCCTTCCTTCCTTCCTTTCCTCCCTCCCTCCCTTCCTTCTTCTTTCCCTTCCTTCCTTCCTTCCTTCCTTCCTTCCTTCCTCCCTCCCTCCCTCCCTCCCTCCCTCCCTTCCTTCCTTCCGTCCTTCCTTCCTTCCGTCCTTCCTTCCTTCCTTCCTTCCTTCCTTCCTTCCTTCCTTCCTTCCTTCCTTCCTTCCTTCCCACTTAGGAATAGCACTTAGACTTATATATCACTTCATAGTACTTTACAGCCCTCTCTAAGCGGCTTACAGAGTCAGCTTATTGCCCCCCTACAATCTGGATCCTCATTTTACCGACCTCGGAAGGCTGCAAGGCTGAGTCAACCTTGAGCCAGTCAGGATCGAATTCCTGGCAGTGGGCAGAGTCAGCCTGCAATTCTGCATTCCAACCACTGCGCCACCAGGGCTCAAAGAAGCTGCATTTCGGTTGTGTGATTTATAACTTGGTTAAATCTATCCTCTATTGATTTGTTTAATTAAAGATGGCAACCTATATCTCACATGCAAGATCAATAATCCAGTCTCAAGAGCCACCGAATCAGTGCACGTAACATATTTTTGTGTTATTTTTCTTTCTCTGAATTCTGGGATTCGTGTAATGCAATATGTAAATGCTCTAATTCCTATATGTTTTGAATTCCCACCTTGACACATGTTTGTGAATCAGTCTTCAGCGTAGCTTATCCTGGAGGTTCAGATGATGATAGAATAATTTCTGATCTTCAGCACTCCATCAACAGCCCTCCACCTCAATTCACGCAGTGGTGTAGAGCCAATTAAAATTCATAAGCCACAAGGAGTGAGTGAAAATTTGAGGATTAATTTACTCACTGGAGTATTAATCTGTGTAATGTACCAGGTTATCCTCCAGTAATCTGGGCTAGAAGGAGATGGGAAGATACATTTCCTTGCATGTTTTACTATAAATGCAGTAATTAGTCCCATTGGGCTGGTGGGCTTGAAAAGCTACAACTGGTGCTGCCGGCAAAGCCTCAGTGTGAATTTTGGGAAAGAGAAAGAAAAAGAAGCAAAAAAAAGAGGAAAACAAGTCGAATCAACAACATGAAACAGATTCATATTTTGGGTTGGGGATCATACTGTGAGAGTAAGATTAGGGGGAGACGACAAAGCTTACAAATGCTACGATGATTAGAAAGGATGGTTCCCTTCTGCTGTTTATGTTCACCCCACTCTGCTACTCCTCACTTCCTTTAGGCAAAGAGAAGTGTCAAAACAGAATTACTGCACAGTTTCAAAGAATTGGAAATTGTTACTGTTCAGGACTTCCTAATCAATGTCCTCTGAGGATGGATTGTCAAACCAATCAGCAACAAAGCTGGAACCAAAATCCTTAGACGAATAGAATAGAATAGAGTAGAGTAGGGTAGGGTAGGGTAGGGTAGGGTAGGGTAGGGTAGGGTAGGGTAGAGTAGTGTAGAGTAGAGTAGAGTAGAGTAGAGTATTCGGTCCTGTCCTACTCTACTCTACTCTACTCTACTCTACTCTACTCTGCTCTGCTCTGCTCTACTCTACTCTACTCTACTCTACTCTACTCTACTCTACTCTACTCTATTCTCCAATCTTAAAAACCTCCAGCGACGGAGCACCCACAACTCTGGGAGTTACGTTTTTCCGTTGATTAATTGTTCTCACAATCAGAAAATTCCTCCCTATTTCCAGGTTGAATCTCTCTCTGAAAAGCTTCCAACCATTGCTTCTTCTCCTGTCATCAAGTGCTCTGGAGAGTAAATCTTAACCCTCTTCTTTGGGACAGCCTTCTAGTATTGGAAGATGCTTTCAAGTGTCTCTTCAGTTTTTTCTTTGCTAGGCTAGACATACAGTACCTAGTCCCTCAACCATCCATCGTATGATCCAGCCTCCAGTACTCTTATCGTCTTCACTGCTCTTCTCTGAACTCATTCTAGAGTCTCACTCTCTTTTTCATATTCTGGTGACCAAAACTGGATATTAGTATTCCAAGTGTGGCCTCACTAGAGCAGTGCAGAGCAGAAACATCAAACATCACACATCAACATGAAACATTATCTGCCTTTTGGTAAAACATTTTGGTGCCCCTATTACTCTCACTTTCTTGAGCAAACCCTTGGGGGGGGGGGCGCGATATTCCAGTGCTGTTCAAACCCTCCTTTACTTCTTCAGGTTTTTTTCCCTGTCCTTGACTTAACACCTCCTCTGAAGTACATGGCTTCATCCTGCTGAAAAAAATTATTTGAATATATTGATGATTTGGACCTGTGGGATGAGTTTGGGGAGATTTGAGAGAGAGGCCAATGCAGGTCAAGGAAGCAAGTTGAATAATAGAACAACTTTCCTAGCACACTGCTACAGAGGTTGGCTGCCTTCCATTATACCATTAAAATAATATTTTGTCACTCACGTGCGCGTGAATGTTAATCCAACTTTTGCTTCTTCCCTGTTAAACTCTATTGGTGGGGGGGAGGGGTCAAAGATTGCCTGAAGGGTTTCTGGGTTATTTTCTTGCTTTATTGCTGCTATCTATCATGTTCCCTGTGAGGGTGATGTGTTCCACAGAGGGCGAAACCTGTAAAGTTGTTTTCATTATCTTGATGACATAAGCATTAGCCCCGTGGTCACCTTTCCTTCTAGAGTTATAGTTGATAAAGGGGTAGAGTTTTCCTTTATGGCTCTCATACTATGGGACCACGCCAAATAACTGCAAATAAGGACAACTGGTTGAACGTCCCAACTCTTTAATATTTAGCAGAGATTTTCGGAGGAATGTTCAAGATGTTACAAATGCAGGACCATGTTCCACACAGGAGCCCCATCCAAGAGAAAAATGGAATTTCTACAGCTGAATTCTACCATATTGCCTAACAAACGGGAAGGGACACACGTCACACAATTAAGGCTTTATTGCTTCCCTCTTGAATGTTTTATAATGTCTCTGTAGGAGATGAGCAGGCTGAGCCCCTAGGGATTCTTGTAGAGAGCTTAAGCTTGCAATAAACCTATGTATTTATTTGAACTTCCTAGAGTCCTGATTTCCAATGCTTGACTATCTGTCTGTCTGTCTGTCTGTCTGTCTGTCTGTCTGTCTGTCTGTCTGTCTGTCTCTCTCTCTCTCTCTCTCTCTCACGATGAGAGCCCAAGAGAGGGCTCAAACATGTCACCAGTCTCGAGTCCCTGCATGCCCACAAGAGATTTAAGTCCAGCCCACCTTGAATTCCGTTGATTCTTATCTACTGCCAATTTGGTTGGACTGTTAGTAGTTCAGATTCTTGTAGAGAGCTCTAGCATGCAATAAACCTATATATTTATTTGACGTGCCTAGAGTCCTGATTTTCAGTGCTTGACTCTCTCTCTCTCTCTCTCTCTCTCTCTCTCTCTCTCTCTCTCTCTCTCTCTCTCTCTCTCTCTCTCTCTCTCGATAATAGATAGATATAATCTATCTATCATTTATTTATCATCTATCTATCTACCTATCTCTCTCTGTGTGTTTCTCAGAAGATGACCAGGTTGAGTCCGAGGGAGGGGTCAAATATGTCATCAGTCTGGAGTCCCTTCATGCCCACCAAGGATCTAAGTCCAGCCCATGTTGAATTCCTTTGACTCTTATCTACCGCAAATTTGCTTGGACTGTCAGTAGTTCAGATTCTTGTAGAGAGTGTTAGCATGCATTAAACCTGTATTCATTTGAACCACCTTGCCTCTCGATTTCTCGCACCTGTTAGCTTCACACTTTAGTGTTCCCATATTTCCCTTTTTAATCCTATCTATCAGTCTACAAGAGAGACCTCCTGTTAACAGACAGCAAAATGGGTAAAAGTTGACCAAGTAGATCATAGGATACGTCTCCAGCATTTTTAATAATAAGGTGGGTCAGACATTTTACAAAGTGATTATTTCAAAGTTTCTAAGCTTTGTTAGAAAAAGGACAGTAGCAGAACAAGCAGCCATCGGTGGGTGTCAGCAAAGACGTTCAGACACCCAGGCGGGGATGGAAATTGTTTTCAAGTCAGGAAAATTAAGGGGGATCAGATAGCTGACAAACTGGCAGACAAACTTCTTTAGCTCTAACTTGCAGCTCATCGTGGCTTAATTCCCCAAAGTACTTTAAAACCAGGATGATCAGATAATGAGAGGTTGAGTAGAACGCATAACATCAAACTGATTAAATTTGTTTACTTGTAATTCTTTCAAGGTTCCAGGAATATGGTGTAATTTTCAAGGTTTATTTCCAACTGATTTTGTGTAATTTATTACTGACAACATCCTTGTGGACCATTGTGACAATGTCATTCAGGATAATTATTTCACCACAGATTTTACACAGCGCCCGATTCCTGTTGGGATTCGCTTTTGCATAAATTATGGCGCAGAATATTTAATCAGAGCGCTGTTAGGACCCAGGAATGGATGTTTTTTTTTAAGGAGAGGAAGGGAACAACAACAACAGCAACAAAAAAAAGGGTTTTGAGCCGTTTTAACCCAAATCTATATCACTCTTTTGCTCTGTTTTCTAATGTACAGGAGACAAAATGCCACCCTCCGGCATCTTTGCTTAACAAAATTAAAAAATAAGAATCACAGACATTAATCTTCGAGTGATGTTCTATTAAATATTCATGTGAACAGATCGCAACATGCAAAGGGGTATTGGAAAGCATTTTAAACCACCTTTTTTTAAAAAAAGGCCAGTTCTACAAACATTTGCCTCCTTTTGCTAAAGAAAAAAGAACATTGAAACTCGTGATGAAAACTATTTTAGGTCAACTTTATTGGGAGAAAAGCTGAGGAGAATAATTGTTGGGCATCCGTGGCTCGCGATGTCTCGGGTTGAGTTATAAGATAGAGGGAAGGGACCTTGGAGATCTTCTAGTCCAACCCTCTGCTTGAGCAGGAGACCCTATGCCATGCCAGATAAATGGTTGTCCAGTCTCTTTTTGAGTGATGGAGCACCCACAACTTCTGAAGGCAAGCTGTTCATTGGCTGATTGCTCTCATTATAGATGTCTGTGGAGATTCTCAGTTATCCAGATCCTGGTTGTCCCAAAGGTGCTTTTTCAGGAGGCAACTGGACTTCCTTGTTTTTCTTTGAAGACGTTTCACTTCTTATCCTAGAAGCTTCTTCAGCTCTGACTGGATGGTGGGGAACGGAAGGATTTATACTCCTTGCAGACAGCTGGTCATTTGCATTATTTTAGAGAGTCGTTGAGGCCACTTGGGGATTTGTCTGTGTCCTCAGGGTCACCTGAGTGGTGCAAATGGGTGTGCAGCCTTCTTGGACAGATCAGTCCTTTTAGTAGTTCCAAGAAAGCTCCACACCCATTTGCACCACCCAGGTGACCCTGAGGTCACAGAGGCCAACCTCCAAGTGGCCTCAGCGACTCTCTAAAAAGAAGGCAAATGACCGGCTGTCTGCAAGGAGTATAAATCCTTCCGTTCCCCACCATCCAGCCAGAGCTGAAGAAGCTTCTTGGATGAGAAGCGAAACGTCTTCAAAGAAAAACAAGAAAGTCCAGTTGCCTCCTGAAAAAAGCACCTTTGGGTCTCATTATAGATATATAATCTAATATATATTTGTTGCCCTTGATGTACCTGTAAGACCACCTTTTTTTCTCTAGCCTCTGGAACACATAACCAGATTGTCCATCACCTTCTTCCAATAATCCATTCCTCAAAATTCTCCTGTGTCTACAAGGTGATCAATAGCACCCTGGGTTTGATACTACTAATGTATCTGTGCCCCAGTCTTTCTGAATGGATTATCAAATCTGCATTTCTAAAGAGTGGTCTCCTCAGGTTTCTGCCTAAGATTTTTTCCCTCCATTTCTCCTTCAGGGAAAATATTCTGCCCTGCTTTTTTAAAAATATTCCCCAAAATATTGGTGTATGTATGTGTGTGTGTGTGTGTGTGTTGACTCCCTACAGAAGCAAAGAAAGCCTTCACAGCTCCCATCCTTCTAGCCTGTCAAGCTTGCAAATCCGTATTAGTATAACCCTCTTGATCTTTTGGAAGAGCTTTGCTAGTGAGGAATGGAAATTTACTGTTTTGAGTAAGATGAAGACAACAATACACACACGTTTGGCCTTGTTGGGTGATTTAATTGAGGCCTAGGTAAATAAAACACCGCCCCTGTCATAACTGTCTCTGAAGGCTTGAGGAAATCAAGCACAGGCAGTCTAATCAACCAAGGGCAGTTAACTCTGAGGCCTTGAGGTGAACAGGTTCTGCCGTAGAAGTCAATGGCGGCTTTGCTACCCCATTCAGCAGCAGCCAAGATTGACTCCAGGTTCGGCTTGCTTACCTCCCATCTCATATTTTTTTTTGAAACATTTAACATATAACAGAATAACAGAATTGGAGATCTTCTAGTCCAACCCCCTGCTCCAGCAGGAAACCCTATACCATTTCAGACAAATGGTTGTCCAATCTCTTCTTAAAAACTTCCAGTGTTGGAGCATTCACCGCTTCTGGAGGCAGATTGTTCCACTGGTTAATTGTTCCAACTGTCAGGAAGTTTCTCCTTAGTTCCAGGTTGTTCTCTCCTTGATTAGTTTCCATCCGTTGCTTCTTGTCCTGCCTTCAGGTTCTTTGGAGAATAGCTTGACTCCCTCTTCTTTGTGGCAACCCCTGAGATTTTGGAACTCTGCTATCATGTCACCCCTAGTCCTTCTTTTCATCAAATTGATAATGTTTTCTCAGCAGATGAAAAGACTGTGATATTTATGTGTCACATCCAGTTATTCTGGATGGAGTAATTCTTTTCCAAGCAGAGCAATGCACAATATGCCAAATGCACACAGATAGAATAGGTGGTGCCTGCCTTAACAGCCATATCTGTAGGAGAGATCTAGGAGTCCCAATGGACAATCACTTAAATGTGAGCCAACAATGTGCTTCAGTGGCCAAAACGCCAATGCACTCCTAGACTGCTTTAACAGAGGGATAGAATCAAGATCACGTGAAGTGTTAATACCACTTTATAATGCCTTGGTAAGGCCACACTTGGAATACGGCATCCAGTTTTGGTCACTACGGTACAAAAAAGTTGTTGAAAGTCTAGAACGAGTGCAGAGAAGAGCAACAAAGAGGATTAGGGAGCGTGGAGGATGAAACATTTGAACAACAGTTGCAGGAATTGAGTATGGCTAGTCTAGAGAAAAGAAGGATGGGGCGAGATGATAGCAGTTTTCCAACATTTGAGGGGTTGTCACAAAGAGGGGGTCAGCCTATTCTCCAAAGCACCAGAAGGCAGGACAAGAAGTAACAGTTGGAAACTTATCAAAGACAGATTCAACCTAGAACTAAGGAGGAATGTCCTGATAGGAAGAACAATTAATCAGTGGAATGGTTTGTCTCCTGAAGTTGTGGGTGCTTCATCCCTGCAGGTTTTCAAGAAGAGATTGGGCAACCATTTGTTTGAAACGGTATAGGGTCTCCTGCTTGAGCAGGGGGTTGGACTAGAAGACCTCAAACGTCCCTTCCAATTCTATTATAGTGTTACTGTTAGCGCTACAGAGGTGGTTTCAGTTTGAGGGTCCTCTTAGATTCTAGGTCCCTTCTGAAAGAACAAGTGGCAATGTTCATACAATTACATCTTGTGCACCCAGTCTATATGGCACCCTCTCTCTGTCAAAACTGAAAGAAGATGGAAAAAAAAGGACTCTTCCAGAGGCCCTTTAACATTTGAAACCATTGTCAGAAGGAAGACGCATCGTTTTCCTCTTCTGTTTCATATATTCAGTGCTTTTTTTCTAAAAAAAAAAAAAAAAAAGGTGCCGGAACTCAACACACATCATACAACCCGCCTTGCCTACCCTACAAGGTTCCATCCAAAAAAGGTGCCGGAACTCCGTTCTGGGCGTTGTATGACAAAAAAGCCCTGCATATATTTATAAAGTAATGAAAGCCAGCTACCAATCAAATCCAAGCCTTCCATCTGATTTGCAGATGGCAAAGGAAGACAATATTTCATTTCAGTGCTGGGATAAAAGCAAATCAGATAAATAAACAAGCATTTGTAAACAGTAATTGCCAGTTTGTTGTTTTATAAAGGATTTATTAAATCCTCTGATACCAGGAGAACAGTGAGGCATTTCAGACTGAAAATCCCTATCTGGGCATCAAGTACTGTTTTAATTGACAACATTGCCTTCCTGAGGTTTTTTTTTTGTTGTTGTCAGATAATACATATTTGTCATGAGAATAATAATATATATAATTGTATAAATGTATATATAATATGGGCAGCAATGGCTCATTGGTTAAAGATGCTGAGCTTATCAGCTGGAGAGCAGACAGTCCGGGTTTGAGTGCTGTACAATTGGGTGAGCTCCCTGTCAACATCCAGCTTGAGAATCGAAATAAAACTCTAGGTCCATCCCATTTCTGAAACTCTTACTGTTTATTGAATACACTGCATGGTTCTGTCGAAGCAAAACTAACTCTGAGCTTCCAACACCAGTTCATAGACTTAAAAATAAAATAATTTCCCCAGCCAAACCCTCAACATCTTATGTAATTCATATCAGCAAGTTCACTTTGTTATGGGAACCGTCTGCTTCAAATCCACATCCGTTCTGGTGTCCTTGACGAGGCTTCAGGCTCTCTCGGTCTTCAGCTAAATCGAAGAGGTTTCGTTTCTCCATCTAACCCACTTGAAAGTAACATCTCTTCCCCTCCCCTTAATCTAAAGGCAAGATGAAGCACAGAGGCACGTAGCTGCCAATGTTTCATTCTTGACACTCATTCTTGCCTCAGCTCCTGACCAGCTAGCAGTTCGAAAGCATGCAAATGCGAGTAGATTAATAGGTACTTCAATGGGAAGGTGACAATGTTCCATGTGCCTTAGTGTATAGTCATGCTGGCTCCATGACCCCAGAAAATGCCTTCAGACAATGTTGGCCCCCTCAGCTAAGAAACAGAGGTGAGCACCATTCCCTAGAATCAGACACAACTGGACAGGGGTTTTTTGTTGTTAGTTGCGAAGTCGTGTCCAACCCATCGCGACCCCATGGACAACGTTCCTCCAGGTCTTTCTGTCCTCGACCATCTTCTGGAGTCCATTTAAGCTCACGCCTCCTGCTTCCGTGACTCCATCCAGCCTCATTCTCTGTTGTTCCCTTCTTCTCTTCCCCTCCATTTTTCCCAGCATTAGGCTCTTCTCCAGTGAGTCCTTCCTTCTCATTAGGTGGCCAAAGTACTTGAGTTTTAACTTCAGGATCCGGCCTTCTAAAGAGCAGTCAGGGTTGATCTCCTCTAGGACTGACCGGTTGGATCGCCTTGCAGTCCAGGGGACTCGCAGGAGTCTTCTCCAGCACCATAGTTCAAAGGCCTCCATTCTTTGGTGCTCCAACTTTCTTATGGTCCAACTTTCACATCCATACATTGCAACTGGGAAAACCATGGCCTTGACTATACATACTTTTGTTGGCACACCATTCCCTAGAATGAGACACAACTGGACAGCGGTTTACTTTTACCTTTTATATATAATATATGAAACTCGTGACCTGATCTTATNCCTCCCTTCCTCTCTTCCTTCCTTCCTTCCTTCCTTCCTTCCTTCCTTCCTTCCTTCCTTCCTTCCTTCCCACTTAGGAATAGCACTTAGACTTATATATCACTTCATAGTACTTTACAACCCTCTCTAAGCAGCTTACAGAGTCAGCTTATTGCCCCCCTACAATCTGGATCTTCATTTTACCGACCTCGGAAAGTTGGAAGTCTGAGTCAATCTTGAGCCGGTCAGGAACGAATTCTTGGCAGTGGGCAGAGTCAGCCTGCAATTCTGCATTCCAACCACTGCGCCACCAGGGCTCAAAGAAGCTGCATTTCGGTTGTGTGATTTATAACTTGGTTAAATCTATCCTCTATTGATTTGTTTAATTAAAGATGGCAACCTATATCTCACATGCAAGATCAATAATCCAGTCTCAAGAGCAACCGAATCAGTGCACGTAACATATTTTTGTGTTATTTTTCTTTCTCTGAATTCTGGGATTCGTGTAATGCAATATGTAAATGCTCTAATTCCTATATGTTTTGAATTCCCACCTTGACACATGTTTGTGAATCAGTCTTCAGCATATCTTATCCTGGAGGGTCAGATGATGATAGAATAATTTCTGATCTTCAGCACTCCATCAACAGCCCTCCACCTCAGTTCACGCGGTGGTGTAGAGCCAATTAAAATTCATAAGCCACAAGGAGTGAGTGAAATTTTGAGGATTAATTTACTCACTGGAGTATTAATCTGTGTAATGTACCAGGTTATCCTCCAGTAATCTGGGCTAGAAAGAGATGGGAAGATACATTTCCTTGCATGTTTTACTATAAATGCAGTAATTAGTCCCATTGGGCTGGTGGGCTTGAAAAGCTACAACTGGTGCTGCCGGCAAAGCCTCGGTGTGAATTTTGGGAAAGAGAAAGAAAAAGAAGCAAAAAAAAAAAAAGAGGAAAACAAGTCGAATCAACAACATGAAACAGATCCATATTTTGGGTTGGGGATCATACTGTGAGAGTAAGATTAGGGGGAGACGACAAAGCTTACAAATGCTACGATGATTAGAAAGGATGGCTTCCCTTCTGCTGTTTATGTTCACCCCACTCCGCTACTCCTCACTTCCTTTAGGCAAAGAGAAGTGTCAAAACAGAATTACTGCACAGTTTCAAAGAATTGGAAATTGTTACTGTTCAGGACTTCCTAATCAACGTCCTCTGAGGATGGATTGTCAAACCAATCAGCAACAAAGCTGGAACCAAAATCCTTAGACGAATAGAATAGAATAGAGTAGAGTAGGGTAGGGTAGGGTAGGGTAGAGTAGTGTAGAGTAGAGTAGAGTAGAGTATTCGGTCCTGTCCTACTCTACTCTACTCTACTCTACTCTACTCTACTCTACTCTACTGTACTCTACTGTACTCTACTCTACTCTACTCTACTCTACTCTACTCTACTCTACTCTACTCTACTCTATTCTCCAATCTTAAAAACCTCCAGCGACGGAGCACCCACAACTCTGGGAGTTACGTTTTTCCGTTGATTAATTGTTCTCACAATCAGAAAATTCCTCCCTATTTCCAGGTTGAATCTCTCTCTGAAAAGCTTCCAACCATTGCTTCTTCTCCTGCCATCAAGTGCTCTGGAGAGTAAATCTTAACCCTCTTCTTTGGGACAGCCTTCTAGTATTGGAAGATGCTTTCAAGTGTCTCTTCAGTTTTTTCTTTGATAGGCTAGACATACCTAGTCCCTCAACCATCCATCATGCGATCCAGCCTCCAGTACTCTTATCGTCTTCACTGCTCTTCTCTAAACTCATTCTAGAGTCTCACTCTCTTTTTCATATTCTGGTGACCAAAACTGGATATTAGTATTCCAAGTGCGGCCTCATTAGAGCAGTGTAGAGCAGAAACATCACACATCAACATGAAACATTATCTGCCTTTTGGTAAAACATTTTGGTGCCCCTATTACTCTCACTTTCTTGAGCAAGCCCTTGGGGGGGGGGGAATATTCCAGTGCTGTTCAAACCCTCCTTTACTTCTTCAGGTTTTTTTCCCCTGTCCTTGACTTAACACCTCCTCTGAAGTACATGGCTTCATCCTGCTGAAAAAAAATTATTTGAATATATTGATGCTTTGGACCTGTGGGATGAGTTTGGGGAGATTTGAGAGAGAGGCCAATGCAGGTCAAGGAAGCAAGTTGAATAATAGAACAACTTTCCTAGCACACTGTCACAGAGGTTGGCTGCCTTCCATTATACCATTAAAATAATATTTTGTCACTCACGTGCGCGTGAATGTTAATCCAACTTTTGCTTCTTCCCTGTTAAACTCTATTGGTGGGGGGGAGGGGTCAAAGATTGCCTGAAGGGTTTCTGGGTTATTTTCTTGCTTTATTGGTGCTATCTATCATGTTCCCTGTGAGGGTGACGTGTTCCACAGAGGGCGAAACCTGCAAAGTTGTTTTCATTATCTTGATGACATAAGCATTAGCCCCGTGGTCACCTTTCCTTCTAGAGTTATAGTTGATAAAGGGGTAGAGTTTTCCTTTATGGCTCTCATACTATGGGACCACGCCAAATAACTGCAAATAAGGACAACTGGTTGAATGTCCCAACTCTTTAATATTTAGCAGAGATTTTCGGAGGAATGTTCAAGATGTTACAAATGCAGGACCATGTTCCACACAGGAGCCCCATCCAAGAGAAAAATGGAATTTCTACAGCTGAATTCTACCGTCTTGCCTAACAAATGGGAAGGGACACACGTCACACAATTAAGGCTTTATTGCTTCCCTCTTGAATGTTTTATAATGTCTCTGTAGGAGATGAGCAGGCTGAGCCCCTAGGGATTCTTGTAGAGAGCTTAAGCTTACAATAATCCTAGATATTTATTTGAACTTCCTAGAGTCCTGATTTCCAGTGCTTGACTATCTGTCTGTCTGTCTGTCTGTCTGTCTGTCTGTCTGTCTGTCTGTCCCTCTCTCTCTCTCTCCCACGATGAGAGCCCAAGAGAGGCCTCAAACATGTCACCAGTCTCGAGTCCCTGCATGCCCACAAGAGATTTAAGTCCAGCCCACCTTGAATTCCGTTGATTCTTATCTACTGCCAATTTGCTTGGACTGTTAGTAGTTCAGATTCTTGTAGAGAGCTCTAGCATGCAATAAACCTATATATTTATTTGAAGTGCCTAGAGTCCTGATTTTCAGTGCTTGACTCTCTCTCTCTCTCTCTCTCTCTCTCTCTCTCTCTCTCTCTCTCTGTGTGTGTGTGTGTGTGTGTGTGTGTGTGTGTGGATAGATAGATAGATAGATAGATATAATCTATCTATCATTTATTTATAATCTATCTACCTATCTCTCTCTGTGTGTCTCTCAGAAGATGACCAGGTTGAGTCCGAGGGAGGGGTCAAATATGTCATCAGTCTGGAGTCCCTGCATGCCCACAAAGGATCTAAGTCCAGCCCATGTTGAATTCCTTTGACTCTTATCTACCGCCAATTTGCTTGGACTGTCAGTAGTTCAAATTCTTGTAGAGAGCATTAGCATGCATTAAACCAGTATTCATTTGAACCGCCTTGCCTCTTGATTTTTTGCACCTGTTAGCTTCACACTTTAGTGTTCCCATATTTCCCTTTTTAATCCTATCAGTCTACAAGAGAGACCTCCTGTTAACAGACAACAAAATGGGTAAAAGTTGACCAAGTAGATCATAGGATACGTCTCCAGCATTTTTAATAAAAAGGTGGGTCAGACATTTTACAAAGTGATTATTTCAAAGTTTCTAAGCTTTGTTAGAAAAAGGACAGTAGCAGAACAAACAGCCATCGGTGGGTGTCAGCAAAGATGTTCAGACACCAAGGCGGGAATGAAAATTGTTTTCAAGTCAGGAAAATTAAGGGGGATCAGATAGCTGACAAACTGGCAGAAAAACTTCTTTAGCTCTAACTTGCAGCTCATCGTGGCTTAATTCCCCAAAGTACTTTAAAACCAGGATGATCAGATAATGAGAGGTTGAGTAGAACGCATAACATCAAACTGATTAAATTTGTTTACTTGTAATTCTTTCAAGGTTCCAGGAATATGGTGTAATTTTCAAGGTTTATTTCCAACTGATTTTGTGTAATTTATTACTGACAACATCCTTGTGGACCATTGTGACAATGTCATTCAGGATAATTATTTCACCACAGATTTTACACAGCGCCCGATTCCTGTTGGGATTCGCTTTTGCATAAATTATGGCGCAGAATATTTAATCAGAGCGCTGTTAGGACCCAGGAATGGATGTTTTGTTTAAGGAGAGGAAGGGAACAACAACAACAGCAACAAAAAAAGATGTTTTGAGCCGTTTTAACCCAAATCTATATCACTCTTTTGCTCTGTTTTCTAATGTACAGGAGACAAAATGCCACCCTCCGGCATCTTTGCTTAACAAAATTAAAAAATAAGAATCACAGACATTAATCTTCGAGTGATGTTCTATTAAATATTCATGTGAACAGATCGCAACATGCAAAGGGGTATTGGAAAGCATTTTAAACCACCTTTTTTAAAAAAAAGGCCAGTTCTACAAACATTTGCCTCCTTTTGCTAAAGAAAAGAGAACATTGAAACTCGTGATGAAAACTATTTTAGATCAACTTTATTGGGAGAAAAGCTGAGGAGAATAATTGTTGGGCATCCGTGGCTCGCGATGTCTTGGGTTGAGTTATAAGATAGAGGGAAGGGACCTTGGAGATCTTCTAGTCCAACCCTCTGCTCGAGCAGGAGACCCTATGCCATGCCAGATAAATGGTTGTCCAGTCTCTTTTTGAGTGATGGAGCACCCACAACTTCTGAAGGCAAGCTGTTCATTGGCTGATTGCTCTCATTATAGATGTCTGTGGAGATTCTCAGTCATCCAGATCCTGGTTGTCCCAAAGGTGCTTTTTCCACAAGGCAACTGGACTTCCTTGTTTTTCTTTGAAGACGTTTCGCTTCTCATCCAAGAAGCTTCTTCCGCTCTGACTGGATGGTGGGGAATGGAAGGATTTATGCTCCTTGCAAACAGCTGATCATTTGCATTATTTTAGAGAGTCGTTGAGGCCACTTGGGGATTTGTCTGTGTCCTCAGGGTCACCTGAGTGGTGCAAATGGGTGTGCAGTCTTCTTGGACAGATCAGTCCTTTTAGCAGTTCCAAGAAAGCTCCACACCCATTTGCACCACCCAGGTGACCCTGAGATCACAGATAAACCTCCAAGTGGCCTCAGCGACTCTCTAAAAAGAAGGCAAATGACCAGCTGTCTGAAAGGAGTATAAATCCTTCCATTCCCCACCATGCAGCCAGAGCTGAAGAAGCTTCTTGGATGAGAAGCGAAATGTTTTCAAAAAAAAAACCACACCAAGAAAGTCCAGTTGCCTCCTGAAAAAGCACCTTTAGGTCTCCTTATAGATATATAATCTAATATATATTTGTTGCCCTTGATGTATCTGTAAGACCACCTTTTTTTTCCTAACTTTTGGAACACATAACCAGATTGTCCATCACCTTCTTCCAATAATCCATTCCTCAAAATTCTCCTGTGTCTACAAGGTGATCAATAGCACCCTGGGTTTGATACTACTAATGTATCTGTGCCCCAGTCTTTCTGAATGGATTATCAAATCTGCATTTCTAAAGAGTGGCCTCAGGTTTCTGCCTAAGATTTTTTCCCTCCATTTCTCCTTCAGGGAAAATATTCTGCCCTGCTTTTTTTTAAATATTCCCCAAAATATTGGTGTGTGTATGTGTTATATTACACTCTCTGGTGTGTGTGTGTGTGTGTGTGTGTGTGTGTGTGTGTGTGTTGACTCCCTACAGAAGCAAAGAAAGCCTTCACAGCTCCCATCCTTCTAGCCTGTCAAGCTTGCAAATCCGTATTAGTATAACCCTCTTGATCTTTTGGAAGAGCTTTGCTAGTGAGGAATGGAAATTTAGTGTTTTGAGTAAGATGAAGACAACATACACACGTTTGGCCTTGTTGGATGATTTAATTGAGGCCTAAGTAAATAAAACACCGCCCCTGTCATAACTGTCTCTGAAGGCTTGAGGAAATCAAGCACAGGCAGTCTAATCAACCAAGGGCAGTTAACTCTGAGGCCTTGAGGTGAACAAGTTCTGCCGTAGAAGTCAATGGTGGCTTTGCTACCCCATTCAGCAGCAGCCAAGATTGACTCCAGGTTTGGCTTGCTTACCTCTCATCTCATTATTTATTTTTTTTTGAAACATTTAACATATAACAGAATAACAGAATTGGAGATCTTCTAGTCCAACCCCCTGCTCCAGCAGGAAACCCTATACCATTTCAGACAAATGGTTGTCCAATCTCTTCTTAAAAACTTCCAGTGTTGGAGCACTCACAACCTCTGGAGGCAGGTTGTTCCACTGGTTAATTGTCCTCCCTGTCAGGAAGTTTCTCCTTAGTTCCAGGTTGCTTCTCTCCTTGATTAGTTTCCACCCGTTGCTTCTTGTCCGGCCTTCAGGCGCTTTGGAGAATAGCTTGACTCCCTCTTCTTTGTGGCAACCCCTGAGATATTGGAAGACTGCTACCATGTCACCCCTGGTCCTTCTTTTCATCAAATTGATAATGTTTTCTCAGCAGATGAAAAGATTGTGATATTTATGTGTCACATCCAGTTATTCTGGATGGAGTAATTCTTTTCCAAGCAGAGCAATGTACAATAGGCCAAATGCACACAGGTAGAATAGGTGGTGCCTGCCTTAACAGCCGTATCTGTAGGAGAGATCTAGGAGTCCCAATGGACAACCACGTAAATGTGAGCCAACAATGTGCTTCAGTGGCCAAAAGGCCAATGCACTCCTAGACTGCAAGATCACGTGAAGTGTTAATGCCACTTTATAATGCCTTGGTAAGGCCACACTTGGAATACTGTATCCAGTTTTGGTCACCACGATGTAAAAAAGATGCTGAGACTCTAGAAAGAGTACAGAGAAGAGCAACAAAGAGGATTAGGGAGTGTGGAGGATGAAACATTTGAACAGCAGTTGCAGGAATTGAGTATGGCTAGTCTAGAGAAAAGAAGGATGGGGTGAGATGATAGAACAAGTGGCAATGTTCATACAATTACATCTTGTGCACCCAGTCTATATGGCACCCTCTCTCTCTCAAAACTGAAAGAAGATGGAAAAAAAGGACTCTTCCAGAGGCCCTTTAACATTTGAAACCATTGTCAGAAGGAAGACGCATCGTTTTCCTCTTCTGTTTCATATATTCAGTGCTTTTTTTCTAAAAAAAAAAAAAAGGTGCCGGAACTTAACACACATCATACAACCCGCCTTGCCTACCCTACAAGGTTCCATCCAAAAAAGGTGCCGGAACTCCGTTCTGGGCGTTCTATGACAAAAAAAAGCCTTGCATTTATTTATAAAGTAATGAAAGCCAGCTACCAATCAAATCCAAGCCTTCCATCTGATTTGCAGATGGCAGAGGAAGACAATATTTCATTTCAGTGCTGGGATAAAAGCAAATCAGATAAATAAACAAGCATTTGTAAACAGTAATTGCCAGTTTGTTATTTTATAAAGGATTTATTAAATCCTCTGATACCAGGAGAACAGTGAGGCATATTAGACTGAAAATCCCTATCTGGGCATCAAGTATTGTTTTAATTGACAACATTGCCTTCCTGAGGTTTCTTTTTTGTTGTCAAATAATACATATTTGTCATGAGAATAATAATACATATAATTGTATAAATGTATATATAATATGGGAGGCAATGGCTCATTGGTTAAAGATGCTGAGCTTGTCAGCTGCAGAGCGGACAGTCCGGGTTTGAGTACAATTGGGTGAGCTCCCTGTCAACATCCAGCTTGAGAATCGAAATAAAACTCTAGGTCCATCCCATTTCTGAAACTCTTTATTGAATACACTGCATGGTTATGTCGAAGCAAAACTAACTCTGAGCTTCCAACACCAGTTCATAGAATTAAAAATAAAATAATTTTCCCAGCCAAACCCTCAACATCTTATGTAATTCATATCAGCAAGCTCACTTTGTTATGGGAACTGTCTGCTTCAAATCCACATCCGTTCTGGTGTCCTTGACGAGGCTTCAGGCTCTCTCGGTCTTCAGCTAAATCGAAGAGGTTTTGTTTTTCCATCTAACCCATTTGAAAGTAACATCTCTTCCCCCCCCTTAATTTAAAGGCAAGATGAAACACAAAGGCACAAAGTTGCCAAAGTTTCATTCTTGACACTCATTCTTGCCTCAGCTCCTGACCAGCTAGCAGTTCAAAAGCATGCAAATGTGAGTAGATTAAAAGGTACCACTTCAATGGGAAGGTGACAATGTTCCATGTGCCCTGGTGAATAGTCATGCTGGCTCCATGACCCCAGAAAATGCCTTCAGACAACGTTGGCCCCCTCAGCTAAGAAACGGAGGTGAGCGCCATTCCCTAGAATTAGACACAACTGGACAGGGTTTTTTTTGTTGTTAATTGCGAAGTCGTGTCCGACCCATTGTGACCCCATGGATAACGTTCCTCCAGGCCTTCCTGTCCTCTACCATCTTCTGGAGTCCATTTAAGCTCACGCCTACTGCTTCAGTGACTCCATCCAGCCACCTCATTCTCTGTCGTCCCCTTCTTCTATTGCCCTCCATCTTTCCCAGCATTAGGCTCTTCTCCAGTGAGTCCTTCCTTCTTATTAGGTGGCCAAAGAAAAGTTGAGTTTCCACTTCAAGATCTGGCCTTCTAAAGAGCAGTCGGGGTTGATCTCCTCTAGGACTGACCGGTTTGATCGCCTTGCAGTCCAGGGGACTCGCAGGAGTCTTCTCCAGCATCAGTCAAGTTTCCGGAGGTAAGAAACCACGAGGTTGAAAGAATACCAGGTTGAAAGTGTAGGTATGTAACGTTGACCCTTTTGGTACCGGAACTGATATGTATGAAAACAACCGTGTGGTAAGGGATCTTACTCTGTGTTGACCTGTCGCCAAATGAAAATGGAAAATATATATTATATACTTTGAGCACTGGACTAGAATATTACTTGATCTGAACTATACAGTCTTCGTCCCTTCTACGTTTTCTAGAAGAAGAAAAAAAGGGCTCACTATTTTCACGTTTATATTTCCTCCTAGAGTTAAGTTTAGATTAGACTTAAAAGGATTTGACTGATTTTGCATGCCAAGCCCTAGCAGCTAGTAAAAAAGGACTGGGTGGGGATTTCCTATTTTTCAAGTAATTGAATCGTAACTTGTAAAGAGTATCTATACAGAAACTATTTCTAAAGTTCATGTTTACACACACTGTAAATCAGTTGGTCTACATCAGGGGTCTTCAAACTTGGCTCTTTTATGACTTGTGGACTTCAACTCCCAGCCTGGCTGAGGAATTCTGGGAGTTGAAGTCCACAAGTCATAAAAGGGCCAAGTTTGAAGACCCCTGGTCTACACGGAAGGGCGAGGTCAGCAAGCAAATTCTTATCCCTTTAATAGTTTTTTTTCCCAACTTGCTTATCAAATTAATTTGCTAATAGGTGCTTCCCAAGCTATAATGCATTCCTGGTGTTTTCTCCACCCCGAACAAAGAAGATCCTGCTCAAAATATACATTCCGGTATATTGGATTTTCCTGAGAATGTGTATATGTGTATATGTATCAATGAGAATAATGATTTAGCAGTAGCTTTGAGAGAGTGAAAAACAACTTCTGTCTCAAGTTAAAAAGAAATAAACAAATGGTTTAATGGAAGTCCTCGGGAGTGGAACTCAACTTGAAGGAAATATTATTATCTTTTTTTTTCCTGGGTAACTCTAGATATGTTGGAATTGGAAGTGGCAATATCACCGCACTGTTTTATCGGCAATTAAGTTCCAAATTGGCAGGGCTGTATGAAAATAAACCCTAGTTATAGGCTGTGGTATTTCAAGGCCATCTGTCAACACTTTGCTCCTTATGCCTCCCCATGAATCTCTTTGGAAGGGAAAAATGATTTAGTAACACAACCAAAAAAGTGGAGCACACCAAAATATGCTTTCCTTTTTGACGGGAAAAGGTTTCATGTGTGATATTTTGATGAGGAATACACAAACATAGAAACATTCATACTTGCAGTCTATACATACATAACATGCATACATGCATACATACATAGCCAAAAGTGTAGGCAGGAACAGCAAATACTGAAAGGGACAATTGAGTAGGTGGCATTGTGTATAAGAACATTTTGTGGGGGATCCCACAAAAGGCTGTGGAGAATAAGAAAGCTAAAATGGCAATAGCAATAGCACTTGGACTTATATACCACTTCAGGGTGCTTTACAGCTGTCTCTAAGCAGTTTACAGAGTCGGCCTCTTGCCCCCAACAATCTGGGTCCTCATTTTACTGACCTTGGAAGGCTGAGTCAACCTTGAGCCAGTCAGGATTGAAGTCTTGACTGTGGGCAGAGTTAGCCTGCAATAGCAATAGCACTTATATACCGCTTCATGGTGCTTTACAGCCCTCTCTATGCGGGTTACAGAGTCGGCCTGTTGCCTCGAACAATCTGGGTCCTCATTTTACTGACCTCGGAAGGATGGAAGGCTGAGTCAACCTTCAGCCGGTCAGGATCGAACTGCTGACTGTGGGCAGAATTAGCCTGCAATACTGCATTCTAACCACTGCGCCACCAGGGCTCCTGTGGGATTTGCAGATTCAGACAGACAGGCAGGTACTAGCCAATCAACCAGATAACATTGGTAGTAGACAAGGACCAGGCGACCACCGTTGGTAATAGATGTAGTAGTGCCAAGTGACAGCAGCATCAGGAAGAAGGAATACGAGAAACTGGAGAAGGACCAGGGCCTGAAGGAGGAACTACAGAAGATGTAGAAAGCCAAGGCGAAAGTGGTCCAGGAGTGGCAGGAG